>NC_137046.1:14494590-14534590 GCF_032717465.1 Coenobita brevimanus
AGGTACAAAGCTTCAGCCACAGAAGTATCTCCAAAGCTTTTGAGAGCTCATTCTTTAGCAAATGCCTATAAGGACTTTGATTTATTGTTGTAATTCACCTTTCCTACCAGAGAAATACTTTGACTGTCTCACATAGTTGATTCAATGGTCTTAGTCTGCCGCACTACATATTCTCAGAGAGGACACGCCTTCGCCACCGCCACTGAAAGTTATTATTTAATCCTGCATTCGGATCCGGATCCACCTCAAAATCTATACAACTCTTACTTTACTCACTGTCCACCTGTCCACCAGATTTCATTGAATTCAGAATATATATATATATATATATTGTACACAAGTTCAAACACGTATGAATGCATAACCTACGTCCAACTTCGTTGTTAGAAGTAACAAAAAATAATAACCTAATCTATCTATCTATTGCCAGACGCCTCAGTCCCGTAAGGTATTGTCAACCACCGTGGTTCTATACTAAACGAAAGCCTATTATGTACATTTCATATATTTTCATACCTTCGAAAACTGTCAGGCTGGCTCAGTGGTGCGGAATTGTATTCCTGCTCTGTGAACTCGAGTTCATACCTACGCATTCCAGTGAAGCCTTTCTGGCGCGGGGACAATTGTCCAGACCGGCTGAAGGGATCTTTTACCTTGTGTTGAAAGTTGTACAAAAGTACGGTTTTTTACTAACTTCTTTCTTTCATTTACTTTAGTTTTCATCCACTTAAAAGTTTACGTTGCTTTTAATGGTATAAGTTTGTTAGGACCGATGCATTTCTAGCACTGAGTGGAGTGGAGTTCACTGGTGGTTGTGATTGTGCATGGGTTTCTACCTATTCCATCTCGTTTTGATAGTTCACTTGTCTACCTTAGCTTACTGTATCTGCAGTTTTAAGTGAGAGCAGGTATATGTTTACTCGACGTGTGTGTGTGTGTGTGTGTGTGTGTGTGTGTGTGTGTGTGTGTGTGTGTGTTGTGAAGTGCAAGGCTAACATGCCAAAAAAAAAAAAAAATCTATAACACGGCTTACAGCACAAATTCTGAGAGACAGTATATGTAGGAGCGTATGTCCCCGTCCCCCGGACTGTAACCCCGCTATGCCGACACCTGATGCACTTTACGTTCCTCAGACCGTCAGGTGCTGCTGAATAATGAATTCGTCTTCAGTTGCCTGCTCCTCAACACACTCTCACACACGCATTCTGTTTTCCTTTCCACCCTCGCCACACACTTCTGTCCACACTTTTCTCTCCCGCATTTTGGACCAGTATGAAGAGTACGCACCTTGTCGCCGCTGTTTACGAGGTTTTCTTTATTTTCCTGAGTGCTGTGCATACAATATCTCACCGCCACGTGCGTAGTCATGTAAAACTCAAAAGGTTAGAGCCTCTGTCCTTATGCCTTCTGGTTACAATGTGATAAAGTTTCTCTCTCTCTCTCCCTCTAGTATTAAGCAGCATTTTATTTGGCACCCTCTCTCCCCTCTTTTGTTCACCCTTCCCTCCGGTGATGTATTAGGTCGTACGGTATATACTTATCACTTCCAGATTATGTATTTTAGTTTTGCAGAACATTAATTTTGTAGTGAGTGGGTTAGAAACACCCTCCAATAATTCCTTCACTACATCAATTATTCTTTCCCAAATCCGAATGAAATTAAAGCTAGAAAGAATAAAACACTAATTATGTCACTGGACTGAAGATATTAATAGCTAAAACCCTAATCTACAGTGTGTCTGTGTACTCCACTGCCCACCACACTGTCACACCCGAACCATAACCCACCACAGTACTATACCCAATCAGGCAGACACACTCCACCCCGGTACCAAACCCCGTCAAACTACCACAACCCACCACACAACCATCCCACAACCTCATCAAACTACCACAACGCACCACACAACCATCCCATAACCTCATCAAACTACCACAACCCACCACACAACCATCCCACAACACTACTGTATTCCACACCACCCCACTACGACACCTCTCAACAGTACTAAATCACAACACTGACGGATCCAACCACAATATCACCTCCCACCTACCACACTCCTGCAAGCTCCCACACCTCAACACATACCCCACCACACTACCACATCCTACCACACTAGGCAACATTCGCGGCGTTTCCTCTACCTTTCTCTCTGTTGAACATCACCTCTCCTCTTCTAAACCTCACTTTCTCTTTCTAACCGAGACTCAGCTGTCTGAAGCAACTGACAGAAAACCTTTTTCTGTATCCTCCTACTTTCTCTATACTCATTTCAAAGCCAAAGGTGGCTGTTGTGTATATGTACGCAACAACTTATCTTGCTCTCGTGTTCCTGAACTTGATTCTTCTGAATTCTCTGCTCTCTGGCTTTGGCTTTCCTGTCATTCTCTGACTAATTATATCTGCGCTGTTTACTTATCCCCTAATTCTACTGACTATCAAAAATTCTTCGACTATCTTACCTCTACGATGGAACACATTCTATCCATTTCTCCTTTCTCTGAAATCGCCATTCTAGGAGATTTCAATGTTCACTACCACCTTTGGCTGTCTTCTCCTTTCACTGATCCACCTGGTGAACAAGCCTACATCTTTTCTGTCCTTAATGACCTAGAGCAGCTTGTACAGCACCCTACCCGTATCCCTGACCGCCTTGGAGAGAGCTCCAACATACTTGATCTCTTCCTTACAACTAATCCTTCTGCATACACTGTTAATCATTCCTCTCCATTGGGTTCCTCCGATCACAACCTTATTAACCTGTCCTATCACTCCGGTACAGCCTGTGGACCCTCCAAAGAAACGGCGACTGTGGCACTTTGGAGCTGCAGACTCGGAGGCCCTCAGGCAGTATTTCTTTGTTTTTCCTTGGAATGATTATTGCTTCCATGGCCGGCAGCCATCTGAGTGTGCCTTGCCAGAGGTTATTCTCTCAGGCAAGGAAGCATACATTCTCTTCTCATATCCTTTGACTTATGCAAGAAAGGCTTGGTTTAATCTTTGCATGTTCTAATGCTGTCCGGAACAAGGAGAAGGCCTATAAAAGGTACCAGTGCCAACCCACCCCTGAATCACATCCTTTTAATTTTTCTGCCCGGAATTGTGCTAAATCTGTTCTTCGCTCTGCTAAAAATGATTTCATCTGCACTAAGTGTTCTCAACTCTCCAACTCAAATTTTCCCACTCCTTCTGGCACCTTGCCAAAAACCTTTCTAACAACTTTACCTCATCATCCTTCCCTCCTCTTTTCTACTTTGATGGCTCTGTAGCTATTTCTTCTACTGATAAAGCAGATCTCTTCGCTCAGACTTTCTCCTCCAATGCCATCTTAGACGATTCCGGTGATGTTCCTCCATCACTTCCCCCCTCTGACTTCCTCATGGTTGACATTAAAATTTCTTCAGCTAGTGTATTTTCTGCCACCACTGGCCTCAGTTCTAACAAGGCATATAGGCCTGATGGAGTCCCTCCTGCTGTCCTCAGGAACTGTGCTTCTGTGCTTACACCCTGCCTATTGGCATTCTGTTTTATGAAGGCAGTTTGGGTGGAGCCTCGTAAGACCTCACACCGCTAGCTCTGGTGCCACATCGCCGCCACACACGTGCTTCTCTCCCCCCCCTCCCTCTCTCTCTCTCTCTCTCTCCCTCTTTCATATTTATATTTATATTAACTACTCCTGTTTTTATTTTTATTTTTTCTCTTGTTTTGAATTTTGTTGGGCAAGCTTCCATTGCGGGAAACTGACCGAGTATGACCCGCACACACAAGGCTAACTCCTGTGTCACTCCACTTCACAACGTCGCAAAAGCAACGCTGACAAGTCTTATCAGATGTATACTATACTATAGATTTTTTTAAATTACATCTATACAGAGTATTTAAAATTCATTTATAAGTACAGTAGTTACTAACTTAAAATAGGAGAGAGAGAGAGAGAGGGAGAGAGGTGAGCAGGCGTAATTACATGTGTGTGGCGGCGGTGATGTGGCAACAGAGCTAGTGGTGTGAGGTCTTAGGCTGCCCCACCCAAACTGCCTTCATAAAATGGAACGACTATAGGTAACTCTTTCGCCTTTGTCTTTCAACTTGTACTTTTCCTTCTTGCTGGAAGTTTGCTCTCATTCAGCCTGTCCGAAAGAAGGGTGACCATTCCCAACCCTCTAACTATCGTCTAATTGCTTTAACATCCTGTGTCTCAAAAGGTTTTGAGTCTATTCTTAACACAAAAATTTTAAAGCATCTTTCTTATCCCAACCTTCTCTCTGATCGTCAGTATGGGTTCCGTCAGGGATGCTTCACTGGCGATCTTCTCATCTACCTTTCAGACTCTTGGTCATCTTCCTTTCGGGACTTCGGCAAAAGCTTTGCCATTGCACTTGATATCTCAAAGACTTGCGATCGAGTCTGGCACAAATCTTTAATTTCCAAACTGCCCACTTACGATTTCTATCCATCCATCTGTACCTTCATCAACAGCTTCCTTTCTGGTCGTTCTATAGCTGCTGTTGTAGACGGCCATTGTTCATCTCCTAGACTTATTAACAGTGGTGTTCCTCAGGGCTCTGTCCTATCACCAACTCTCTTCCTTTTATTCATCAATGATCTTCTAAGCTGTACATCTAACCCTATCCACTCGTATGCTGATGATTCCACCCTTCACCTTTCCATTCAGTTCCCGCAATGTCCATCCCATCAGTTACTTCAACAATCAAGGGATGAGTCTATGGCACTCCTAATGTCTGACCTGGCTCATATCTCTGACTGGGGTAAAAATAATCTTGTTGTTTTTAATGCATCTAATACTCAGTTTTTACACCTATCAACCCGAGAGAATCTTCCACAGGAGTACCCATTAAAATTTAATGATATCCAGCTCAATCGAGCATCATCCTTGAACATGCTTGGGGTTTCATTCACTCGAGATTTATCTTGGAAAGATCATATTACATCTCTGGTAAAATCTGCTTCCAAGAGATAAGATGTGCTAAGCCGACTCCATACTTTTTTTTTTTTTGCCCCTGCACAGTTATTGATTTTATTCACGGGATTTATTCGCCCCTGTATGGAGTACAACTCTCCTGTGTGTGGAGGCTTCCCACATACAGCTCTTCTTAATAGGGTGGAGTCAAAGGCATTTCGTCTCATTAACTGCTCCTCATACTGGCTCCCTTCAACCTTTATCTCTTCACCGCACTGTTGCTTGTTTATCTCTTTTCTATCGCTACTTCCGTGGTCATTACTCCTCTGAACTGTCTGCTTGCATCCCTCCACCTTTACGACGGGTGCTATGCACCCGTCTAGCAATAAACTCTCATCCTTTTTCTGTCCAACTCTCTAATGCAAGAGTTAACCGGTACTCCCAATCTTTCATTTATGCAACAGGTCAGCTCTGGAACTGTCTCCCTCTGTCTGTATTTCCTACTTCCTATGATCTCCAGTCTTTCAAACGCAGTGTGTCCAGGCATCTCGAAATGAACAGACCTTGAATTTGGCTCTCTTTTGTATTGTTTTTGATTTTTGTTTTTTTCTTAGAAGGAACTGTTTTGCGGCCTCGTAGCCTTTGGTTCTTTCTTCCTCGAATAAAGAAAAAAAAAGAATACCCCACCACAGCACCATCCTCCGCCACACTACTACATTACACCACGCTACTATCATTCAACCTTCCCTGTTCCTCCCTCCCCACGTCGATCACCCACCCCAACTGACACACACTTACAGTACCACCACCCAGGTACGTATTCTCGTAACTTGAGGACGCTTCCGAAAACCTCTTCCAAAGAGATTGATTTTATTTATTACAACTTACTGTCCTTTTCTGTATTATTTATTCCCTTCTAATCCCGCCATATTCTGACAAATGACATACAAAAGTATATTAACTCAAAATACCTAAAAATAAATCCCTAAGGATGAGGTGATACAGAGCCTCCATTACGATAATAGGGCCCAGCTCAAGCACAACCACAACAGCACCACCCACAGAGCCCAGTACGCGAAGTATTTCAAGCAAATATTTATGTTGGCTGGGTAAATTATCTTGAATACCACAGTTAACAGCGTCAGTCTCCCCCCCCCCCAACAGTTTCGTCTTTTAGCTAAACATAAATAAACGTTTGATTTTGGGTGTCAACTTATCAGATTAGTAAGCCACTCCTTCCCAACCCTGAATACTTTACCACCAGAGCACAATATAGAATGTGTCAGTAGCAAACAAATTCTAATTAATTTCCCCATACGCTGAGTTAGGGACTGTTGAATACATAATTATGACTTCTAATTAACTTTACATTCCCCCTCAGTATCTTCCCTACTCCCCTCTCCCCGTTCCACGCCCACTGCCCTCATCTCCCCGTAATTGTTACCCTCCCTCCCCTACTCGCCCCACCTCCCACACCTCACTGAATTGCTGGCGTAATGGGGTGGACTGGGCTCCGGGGGGAGGGGGGAAGAGGATGGTGGATGACTGGTACTGACCACGACATTACAGTAGACAACACGAACAGATGTGTATCCTTGCTTATTAGTGTGGCTGTACTTACTTGGTGTCTGTTATTAGAGAGACAGAGAGACAGACAGACAGAGAGACAGACAGACAGACAGACAGACAGAGACAGAGAGAAAAGAATCCAGCTGAGCTATGTTAGGGAAGGTGTTAAGTTTTCATATTTATGTGGTGTGATTGCAGTGGTTGAGGGTGAGTGGAGGGTAATTCCCACTTCAATATAATGGCATTATATTTTATCATTGCTGCTGCCAGGTTATTGTTTTAATGAAAGATGAGTGGAACGCAGTGAAAGATCAGGAAAATGGCAGTGTGGAAGAGGAATGGCAGTTGTTTAAGAGTGCTGTGGTGGGGCATGCAGAAGAGGTGTGTGGTGTGAGACGAGTGGGTGGTGGTGTATGAAAAGGTAGTGAATGGTGGTGCGAGGAAGTAAGTATGGCTGTGGCTGAGAAGAGACGTGCATAATATGAAGTGTGGCTGCAGAGAAAGGATGAAGTGTCGTATGAGAGGTATAAGGAAAAGAGGAAGAGGACGAGAAGGGCTGTGCGTGATGCTAAAGTGGCAGCAGTTGAGAGGTGGGGTAGGCGGTTGACTGAGGATTTTCAACAGAATAAGAAAATGTTTTGGAAGGAGTTGAAAAGGATGCGAAAGGGAGAGTCTGGGAAGGAAGAGCGAGTAAAAGCAGAGGATGGAAGGATGTTAACTGAGATGGATGCCGTAAGGAAGAGTTGGGTGGAGTATCTTGAAAGATTGTTAAAGGTAGAGGAGGAAAAGGAGGCTGAGATTGTGGCGGATGGAAGGGTGTAAGGAATAAATGTGTTGGGAGAGTTGAATGATTCTTTGATCACGAAGGAGGAAGTGCAGGGAGCAGTAAAGAAGATGAAAACAGGGAAAGCTGCAGGTATGGATGGGTGTGCTGTGGAATGCCTGAAAGGTGGTGGAGTGACTATTGTTGACTGGTTAGTAAGACTGTTGAATGTGTGCTTTGTGCAAGGTATGGTGCCAATTGACTGGGCAAGTGCTTGTGTGGTTCCACTGTATAAAGGTAAGGGTGATAAGTATGAATGTACTAGCTTTCCGGGTATAAGTCTGTTGAATGCTCTAGGTAAGGTGTATGGTAGAGTGTTAATTCATAGAGTTAGAGAGGGTACAGAGGAAGTGATTGGTGATGAGCAGTGTGGCTTTATGAGAGGGAGGGAATGCGTGGATCAGATGTTTGCTGTGAGACAAGTGTGTGAAAAGTTTTTAGCGAAAGATAAGGATGTGTTTTGGGCATTCATGGATTTAGAGAAAGCGTATGATAGAATTGATAGGGAGGCATTGTGTACTGTTTTAAGATTGTATGGACTTGATGGTAGGTTACTAAAAGGAGTGAAAAGTTTTTATGTAAATAGTAGAGCATGTATAACAGCGGGAAATACTGTGAATGATTCGTTTCCCGTGAGAGTGGGGCTGCAGCAGCGATGTGTGATGTTGCCTTGGATGTTTAATATTTATATGGATGGTGTTGTAAGGGAGGTGAATGCAAGAGTTTTAGGTGGAGGTCTGAGTCTGGTGAATGTTGATGGTGGAGAGTGGAATCTGAAGCAACTGCTGTTTGCGGATGATACTGCACTGGTGGCTGATTCAGAGGAGAGATTGAGACAGTTGGTAGAGGAGCTTGGAAGGGTTTTGAAAGGAGGAATTGAAAGTAAATGAGAATAAGAGTAAAGTGATGAAGAGTACAAGATTGGTAGGGGTAGTAGAATGAATATAGTTTTGAATGGTGAGTTGCTTGAGGAGGTAGTGTGTTTTAAGTATTTAGGGTCACATGTTGATGTGGATGGAAAAATAGATGCAGAAGTGAAGGTTAGAATGAATGAAGTAGGAAAGGTGATGGGAGGAATGAAAAAAGTGTTTAGATGTCGTTCGCTTAGAATGGATGTAAAGAGAAGGCAGTATGAGGGTGTTGTAGTACCGACTGCATTATATGGGGCTGAAACATGGAATATGGGTGTAGCAAAGAGGAAAGTTTGAATGTAATGGAGATGAGGTGTCTGAAGAGTATGTGTGGAGTGACGAGTATGGATTGAGTGAGAAATGATGAAGTGCGAAGTAGAACTGGACTTGTTCAGGAGATGGCTGATTGAGTTGAGCAGAGGGTGTTGCAATGGTTTGGGCATATGGAGAGAATGGATAATGAGCAATTTGTGGAAAAGATAACTAGGTTTGATATGAGAGGTGTAAGGCTGAGAGGAAGACCACGAATAGGATGGATGGATAGTGTGAAGAGAGCATTGGATGCGAGAGGGATGTCTGCTGAGCAAGGAAGAGTGGCTGTGCGTGATAGAAATGAATGGATAGGAATTGTGAATGAAATGATGACACAGCCGTGCAAGGATATTCTCCCGCATTTGTGTGATCAGCTGATCAGGTCAGGTGCGGGTAAGGGGATGGGTCTATTATGATGTGGCAGGGGTAAACCAGCTCTGCTGTTGGGCCCTGCTACGGATGTCACTGATTGCATTGCGCATTTGACCCTCGTAGGGTGTGATGTGGTGAGGATCAGTCCCTTCTGCCCACTGGGGCTAAGATGCGAATGAACTTGTTTCAGTGGATGAGTAAATGGGGAGTGTGTCGTCCTGTCTCGGCTACCTCCCTTTCCTTGGGGGAAGCAGTCTAGGTATATAGACAGAGATAGACTGTAAGAGGTCTGGCAGTGAAGGTGTTAATCCCTTTATGGGTGGAATTATTCTAGTATTTTATTACATGTAACCGTAGATAACTTTCTTTTTTACTTGGGAGTAAGTCTTAAGAGCCTGAGAGTCTTGACACTTTCACCATAAATTCTCAGGATCGGAATAAGTCGATTATTCTATTCTAGCTAAAGTCAGGCGATTTTATTATGCAGTGAATGTGTCATGGAAGGCTGAAAATGCTAAGTTTTTCTCTTTTTTCGGTGTTGTGCCTGAGGTGTGTGGCGGCGAGTGGAAGCGGTGTCAGGGCGGGAGGCGGTACTGCCCTGTGAGGTGGGCAGCCTGCACTCCTCTGATATGGTGTTCGTCGTCCTCTGGTACAGGAATGGACACAAAGAGCCCTTCTACAGGTGGGTTACTGTAGTTTGCTCTGTTGCATGATATTACCTCTCTTGTGGTGTCTGTCGTCCTCTGGTACAGAAGTAGCCAGAGGAAACCCATCTAATGGTGAGTTACAGTAATGCACACTATATTATGTAGGTTGACCAGACCTATGTATGTTGATATTGCCTCTGATCTGGTGTTCCTCCTCCTTTTATACAGAAATTACCGCAAGCAACTTCCACAAATGGGTTACTTCCTCCAGTATGTATCTTCTTTAGTTCTCGTCCTCACAGAAACCCAAATCTCCCCCTCTATTGAGTTATCCCCATATAGTTTTCCTTGTTACCATCTCCTCACAAATTCCCGTAACAAAGGTGACACCTGTTGTTATATCAAATCTGCACCTGGCACTACCTAGAACTACACTTCAGATTCTTTTGATTACTCATTATACAAACTACATAACCCAAATATAACCAAATATATTTGCACAGTTTATTGCTCCCCCGGTGCTCCTTCAGAACCCAGCATACTCGACTACACATTCACACAGTTGACCAACCTTAACCTCACATTTATCGATGAAATTACCGTTTTGGGTGATTTTAATATCCATATTATAGAATGGTTATTGCATTCCTCCAGGGCTGACGATACTCCTCTAGAATGCGAGCTGTTTGTAGAATCATTTCATCCTCACGCAGTTGGTAAAACAGCCAACCAGAATACCAGATAATGCTGACCACATTGCCTATACCTGTATCTTGGACACATTCCTGACGAATAACCCAGATCAATACAGGATAGAAGGACTGTCACCACTTGGATCCTCCGATCAAAATCTCATCAAAGCCTCATTAGTCAGTTGCCCTAAACCTTCCCGTTCTGAACTAGTCAGGGTAACCTGATGGCATTTTGATAGGAGAGACCGGGATGGATGTAGAAATGATTTTGTTGATATTCCATGGCAGTCTTGTTTCTCCACTGACATCAGTTCTACCCAATCCCACATTAATGACTTAAAACAAGCTGGTATGGAATTATCCATACCCAATCAGTAATTTTCTAAAAGTTCTGACTAGCAAATTGGTTTGACGTCAATTGTGCCACAGCAACGACACAAAAGTCCGTAGCATTTATCTTTACTTATAAAATACCGTAACCAAATCCCTCAGTCAACTTAAAATTGCTAGAAACCACGCAAAAGCAATGGTAAATATCGCTATTTCAAAATTTCCTCATATCCAACATATTTAATAATCCTACTGACAACAGAATATTCTGATCATCTCTAAGTTTTTTCATTAATAACTTCAACAAGTCTTACCTATTCCCCCACTAAAATTTTCGATGGAAATACTATAGATGGCCCGTGCGAAAAAACGAACATCCTTGTCTATACGTTTGCCAGAAATTCTACCTCAGAGGAAGTCAGGCAGAACGCTCCTGTACTAGATGCTGACTCTTTCAAAACTGCTTCATTAAAGATACAGACAAGATACGTACAGCAAAATCCATCCTAGACTATAACCCAACCAATAAAGCTCTAGGCCCAGATGGAATTACGCCAGTTCTAGGCCCAGATGGAATTACGCCAGTCCTTTTGAAAGTGTTCCCAAGAACTTGCTCCTCTTCATGGTAAAATAATCAGACTATGCATACGTACTTTTTATATTCCCTGATTTTTGGAAAGAAGGCAATATCCACTCAGTTCCTGAGAAAGGAACTTCCTGTGATCCCTCCGATTACAGGCCAACAGCTATTACATCTTCTCGTGGTAAAGTATTTAAGACTGTTATTGGTACGTACATTTTTAAACAGAGTGAATCTAGCAACTTAATTAGCGACAGACAATATGGTTTTCGGAACGAAAAATCCACTGTTGATATACTTAATCTCATGACTCATACTGTCCGTCAGTCAATTTATGAACATTGAGAAACTCATGCAGTATCCCTTTATATTTCTAAAGCTTTTGACAGAGTGTGGCACCATTCCCTGCTGTCCAAACTCCCTGTCCGCGGTCTGTCATCGTTTGTTTCACTGATTTCCTCATATCTCAGCGACAGAAATATATAAGTTAAAGCAGAAGATGTACAACATATTCCAATTTCTACTCGATTAATTCCGCCATGCCACAAAGATCAGTCGTGGCTCCAACCCTGTTCCTAATTCATATTAATGATCTCTTGTTTATCACCCACAATCCCATTCACTCATATGCAGATGACTCAACGCTTCACAGTTCCTTCACACTTAAACACCGATTCACAAAGTCTGATATCTCTAACTCCCAGTTCATTACAACAGTCTCCATGAATCAAAACCTATCTAAGATCACTGAATATGGACAAAATAATATTGTCTTAAATGCCAGGAAAACCATATATATATATATATATATATATATATATATATATATATATATATATATATATATATATATATATATATATATATATATATATATATATATATATATATATATATATATATATATATATAGGCCTACAGTTCAGTAATAGACAGATATTGCTTGATTCCTATATTACCTTTAATGCAGTCATTATTCCTACCTCTAAAACTACTGAAACTTTCGGTCTTCCACTTAATACCCTCAGATGGACCTCTTATGTTAGATCACTTACTAAAATCACTTCTAAAAAACTTGGGATATTGTATGCAGTAGAATCCACAACTTCTTCACTGACGAGCAGTTAGGTAAAATTTAAAAGGGTCATGTGCCCTCTTAGCTCGAGTATTGCTCACCCTTGTGGAGTGGATGTGGAGAGGTAGTAATAAAACTGGACAAAAATCAGAAATATATATATATATATATATATATATATATATATATATATATATATATATATATATATATATATATATATAAGGATAATTTATAACCTTGCAATTATACAAATGAACTAACTCCCCTACATGAAAGAAGTTATATTGCCTCCCTTGCATTACTTTTCAAATTCTTTTATGATAAATGTTTAGACGAAGTTGCATCCATTAGGTCACCTCTCCACGCCGTCTCCCCTGCAACACGGGCATCTGGTAGCGCTCATGACTGTCAAACTGCCATGTTTGAGAACTTCTGCCTATCAGAATTGTTTTATTCTTCGAACTGCCTGGCTTTGGAACTTGCATCCATTGAATAGTTTCACCCCAAACTTCAACCCACAGCAGTTCAGTTTCAACTGTTATTTTTTTTTTTTTTTAATGGAAGTAGGACACTTGTAATCTGGTGTATGGATTTATTTTTTGTATAATTTGCTTTTCTTTTCTTTGATCATCAGTGAACAAAAATGTCAACCCCAAATGGTTACAGCCCCTGACATTATGTCAAATCATAATTATCATTATTAACAGCCTACTCCCGCTCTCATGAATCTGGATCAAGTAACAAGAAAAAAAAAAAAAAAAAAAAAGCTGTCACTAGCAGCGGTCTCTCCCAAGGTGAATAAAATTGTCTGACCGAAGCAGCAAGCGGTATGATAGACAGCATCATGCTGATGGACTGAATGAAGTTTAATTTTAACTCCTTCATTATGCGAAGTTCCCCACCAGTCTGGACAAAGTCGTCTGGTGTACGTAGACAAATTGCCTGAGGTAACGAAAGTAAAAGTAAAATTTTTCGATGCAATACAGAATTTATATTTCAGTCTGGCAGTTCCTTCAGTTTCTTCGAGCGTATACCATTTGCTACGGCTGAGGGTCGTTCCATATACAACACCCGACCTTTCACATAACAGTCCCTCATTTCTCAGCCATTAAATCAAGGACGGATTCTATTTACTTATTTTTGTGCATGGTTTCTTTCTGAGGGATACATTTGCAATACAGGAGTTTAAAGAGATACTTCTTTTAACGCTTTCATTGCTGTTTATGACCAACGATAGGGAGGGAGAACGCAGAAACTATCCTCCTCAACCCTTAAACCCAAGTGTCCCATGTGCAGTCAGCAGGCATGGATACATTTTAGGTTTAAAGCGGTCAACCTGGTTTAATTCGACCCGAGTGATGCTTTTCTCTCTCCATGTCACACAGGGAAGAGGGACTGGCAGTAAGCTAGGTATCTCGGTACCTTTTACTCGACGTTTTACCCTAAGTGAGCATGGGTGTGCCAGGTCCTAAGATCTCTCCATTTACTCACTGCGAGTTACTTACAAAAACAAAAATCTTATATACTGAAAATAATGATACCTTGATGATCTTTTTGTGAGTGAACCTGATATGACTGCTGAGTTTGTAGATGGTGTTGCAAGGCCCAAAAGAGTAATGTCTTACTTGTGCCATTTTATATTTAGATGCTGACAAGCATCTCAGTCTGATTGACTAAGTCATTTAGGGAACAAGCTGAAAGAAAGTAAGAATTTAATTAAGGGACAGAATTACACTGCACTAGATTTCTCAAACAGACACGATACGATTTTAATCAGACTTGGTGAATGATCTGAGGGTCAGCGAAAGGGAAGAAGTGTTGTTTTTAGAAGAATAGTAGCTTAATCAGAGGGGTGGCCAAAGCAATACTGGTCACCCCAGCAATATGCCTGACTATCCCAAATTTCTGAGGGAATACGCAAATTCCCTAGAAGAGTTCTTCTTGGCTACCTCATCCTCAAAACCCTATGGTCTGTCTATTTTATGAAGCGCGTTTAGGCGTTGTCCCTCTTGGGATTTTCCTAGGCCCCCTCTCTGCCAAACGTGTACACCTCTCTGTCTCATGTCAGCTATTTACTACTTCTAAATGAAGTTTATTTACAGTTTATATATATTTAATTCTCTAATAAGGCTATATAATGTCATAAATGTCTCTTTTTTCTAATAATAACAATGACTTTTTATAAATACCACAACACTTGGCATCGTTGGTTACGGTTGTAATGGTAGAGTGATCGTGTTAATCCAGGTCATTTCCACTCTGGCCGCCACCTGAGATGGATGCTCTTACTCCTGCTACTCGCTCTCGTGTGCTCCACAGTAGAGAAAAAAAATTTATTTACAGCGTAAATAAGTATTTTTTAGAAGAGAAGGCAAACAGAGGACCTATAATTGTTCCCTCAAAATCTGTTGATTAGGCCTCCTGGGGAAAACCTCTATAAAAAAAAAAAAAGAAAAAAACGCGACTTGACTTTTACCTCAAAAGTGGTGTGGAAAAAAAGTCGAAATGATAAAGAACAAATAAAACATCATACTTTATGGAAAGTATCACATTCATAAGAAAAACATAATGTTGACAGACAGACAGTAACAGAGAGAGAGAGAGAGAGAGAGAGAGAGAGAGAGAGAGAGAGGAGGGAAAGGGAATGGAGGTAAGGGGGATAGGCAGATAACGAGAGAGGGAGGTTGGAGAGGCCGGAGATAAGGGAGAAAGGCAAGACGGAGGGAAGGAGGGAGGGAATGTGGTGGAAATTGAATAGGAGCACAACAAGACAGTCAGGAGGCTTTTCCTCAACCTCAGAGGTAGTGTGGAAAATAAATCGAAATTATAAACCACAAATAAACATCATACTTTAAGGAGATGTGATAGGAAGCGTTATGAGGAACACACTGAGGTGGTTTGGCCATGTGGAGAGGATGGAGGGTGAAAGACTGACGAAGAGAGTGTATGTGAGTGAGGTGGAGGGGGAAAGAGGGAGGGGGAGGCCGAGGATGAGATGGAGAGATGGGGTGGAGAGGTATATGAGAGAGGGGGGTGTGAGTTGGGAGCAGGGGAGTGAAATGGCGGGGGACAGGGCGACTTGGAGGCGATTTGTTTGTGGCCACCCCAAACGGGATTGAGGCGTCTGGCAATAGATAGATAGATAGACTTTAAGGAGAAACAGTCATAATAAAAAAATAATGTTAGAGAGAGAGAGACAGTCAGTCAGAAGACTTTTCCTCAAATTATAATAATTCAGAAAACCGTATAGACTTTTTGCAGAAAGAAATCTACGAAAAATGCAATTTCTATATGCAGAGTGAGAGAGAGAGAGAGAGAGAGAGAGAGAGAGACAGACAAACAGACAGACAGACAGACAGACAGACAGACAGAGACAGAGAGAGAAAGAGAGAGAGAGAGACAGACAGAGAGAGAGGAGAGAGAGTTGTGAGCTGGGAGGGAGAGTTGTCATTTGCGCCTCTTCTCTAATCCGATTAAGTTGCCCAGTACAAAGTATGGCAACACTGTGGGACGGGGACTCCCTAAGAGGGATAACGCCCAAACGCTCTTCATAAAATTGACGGACCATAGTTACGCCCCAGGAGAATAGGGCAAAGGGCAAAGTCACATGGTAAAGTCAACTTGAGTAGCTTTCGTCCGATTTAGACTAAATTTGGTAGAAGGGGGTTAAGAGAAGGACAAGAAATTTCAGTGAAAGGTCAAAGTTACAGGATATGCACAAAGTTCGACCTGTTTGTGTCTGTCTGTGAGGAATGTAACTATAAGTGGTTTTGATATGTGAACCAACTTCAGTGGAAGAGTTGAGTATCAGCCAAGAGTTTAGTGTTCATCTTTTTATTTTCAACAAGAAACCAAGTATCAAAGGTACGTGGCCGTGTCATAACAGCTTTCATCTGTTTTAGGTGGGCAGGATCAGGTCATACCAAGAATGAAGCAATTCAAGTTTGTAAAAAAGTAAAGAATGAAGGTCACTGCGTAAGGTTCAAATTCAGCCTATGTGTAATACTACTATAGACTTGATGTTTGCCAGCATATACTGTGTCTGTCTGCACTGGTTTTTGGATAATCGATGTATGACCATGAATTTCTGATTATGAAAGCGTGTGTGTGTGTGTGTGTGTGTGTGTGTGTGTGTGTGTGTGTGGGTGGGTGTGGGTGTTTGGGTGGGTGTGGGTGTTTTAACAACTATATATTTATGTTTTTTAAGTACCTCCACTCTCGCAGCATTACCTGCATAAGTCTTCGGTCCAATGATGCTATTATTTTTGTCTCTTTTCGTATATTATTACTCTCCTTTTAAAAACATATTCATGAAGGTAAGTGCAAAATTGGGACAACAGTGAACAATATTTCAGTTAACTTTTCCAATATAAATACTTTCATCTTTTTTGTGGACTAATATTAACCAAGAATATATTCATTTTTGCATACAGAGAATGGTTATTGTACAAGATACACAGCAAATTCGTTAGTTTCCATAATGCTATTACCCAGATACTTGTAACTGTCTTTATATTCAGGATTTATCAGAGCTTAATTATCCGAGTCAGCCTTTACGTACTTAATAATAAGGTTTATGTTCTCGGGTTAACTAGTATGAGGATAAAGGGAGTGCAACACCGGCTGTCTGACAATTGGTCTAAGAACCCAACCTTTGACATGCCCTGTTGTTTTGATTTTCGACTGATTGTTCTAAAAACAGCATTATTTCATCATTGCCTGTTCCTCAGCCTTCCATCAACTATGGTTTAAACTGGATCTCCAATATGAGTTAACTTTGCCCTGAGACCTTAGCTTTTGACGTATTGTTCTCAAACTCGAACATTTTAATCCTGGTCTCACCTCCATCCAGTTCACAAAGTTTGACCCCAGATCAACAAAACTATTTCTTTTTCTGTCGAACCTCTGACCTTTTTTCTACACTCTTGACCTTTAGCGATTGTTCTCAAAATAAAACAATTTCATCCTTGCCTTATCTTTAACCACTGCACCACTCTTGGCCTAAATCGGAATAAAATGGTTTAATCTGGCCTTGCTATGTGACCATGATCTTTGATCTATTGTTCTACGAAAAACAATCAGCCAACCCCATATCTGACCTACCTTTTACTAAACCTGGTAACAAACAGACTGACACACTGACGACCCTCTCACACACACTGAGCAAAGCGCGTGCTGATGTAATACCAAGCATTTTTTTTTTTTAAGCACTGAGGCCATTTGTTCATGCTAATACCAGGCGATTTAGTTTATCAGATGAGATGTGAACGTTAAAATGGATATAATTTTCCTCGTTACTTAGATACTGTTCTTTATTAATCACAGTGTAACTTTAACATCAGGGTGGATTTCTATTACTAACAGAGGACTCTTTCAGACTATGCTTAAGAAATTATACGTAATCCACGTCATCTGCCCTGAACGTCGAGGATTTAATGTCAGTTTGAAAGAAGGCTTACGAGTACATTGGTTTTAGACCTTTTTGTATCACAAAGCCATTCTTGAGCATACCCTAAAAGTTAGTAATAGTGGTTGCTGCAGTTGCTTCGTCTGAATGTGAACCAATGGACTACATGCTTAAAATGCCCTTCTGGAGCCTACCATCCTTCTTTTGTTGGGGAAATATTTGATGGACGTTTATATAACCAGTCATTTAAACCATTTGGTTTTATCGGTGTCTCCACATGAGGGGCGTCCTTCTCCAGCATCACCGTAAGCGTTAAAATTAATTATATAACAATCACGTACATGCACCAAGAGCTCTTACAATGAATACGCTATTCTGTGCTGCAACCTCCTAGAGCGTGGAGTAACGAGGACAGCAGGGTGCTAATATTGTGTTGTGTTTCTTGGTCTGTATGACCCTCCAATACCAATCATTCCACTGCACTCTTAGTTCCACCGCATGTCTGCTTGACATCTTATAAGTGACCTGTGATAATGATAGAAATGTAAACATGCACTGTTAACCCTGTATATTTCTTTCACTATAGTGCCAAATAATTTTACTTAGCGTAGGCGAACTTCTAGTAGTGAAAGGGCTTGAAACAATCCCCTACTCCACCCAAACCCTTTCAGTTTTGATTTCGTTTGATATCGGCCTGTCCTTGTGACGCGCGATCTCACCCTTTCACAGGCGTCCTTTGATCTCGTGCTCCCAATTCTCCAAACTCCCGCGTCGCCTCTCAACAAAGACCGATATAATCCTGATGCAATGTATTTTGTTCCGCGTGATCGCCGCCCCTCTGACTTCCTCACTTTACGCCCGCACTCCCGCTCTCTCAATCCACATTTTTATATTTATTTTATTATTATTTTTTTCGACTCCACAGTGTAACATACCCACAGCCAGAATATATTTTTATTTCATGCTGTTATTCGGGGATTGTTTTATTTAACTAAGGGGTATCTGTACGTGTATCAGTTATATCAGGTCCAATATAGGATCGGATCCTCTTCTTGGGGTGAGTGATAACCATAGTAGCCTTTCTTCTTCTTGGAGATGTACGAAAGTGGAAGGGGTGTCTGTAAGAATATTGATGCATGTGAATGATGAAATATATTGGTTACGTTTGTGTGTGTCAGAGTACGTGTATGTCTGTCACGGGGTTTTTAAAATAGACCTGTAATTTTGATATAAATGGTTAAATATTATTTAAATTGATATTTATATTCAATAATATTGAAGCGCAGAGACAATGATTGTCTTGCTACATCAAGCAACGATTACTTTACGCTGGCTTGTGCACGATTCTCTAAGAACGAGAATTTATAAACTTTCTCAACAGTACACAGCAGAGACTAATTACTCACAATTGCTGAATTACTGTACTGTTAGCCTCTGGAGAAAGTTACATCACCCCTGACAATAAATAACTAATACTAATAATAATAACATCAGGTTCTTGCTGATGCATTAACTCCTGGCACAACGGATTTTAAGTTAATACAACAAGACTGGTCTAAGCACCAGTTATGAAAGCAAACGTTTATGCAAGCTAGGAGCTATATGGAAAATAAGCTTAATTATGGAGAAATGAAACAAGATTTTTACTCTACATTAAGCTCAAGAAATAGAACTGTTAAATTTATTAATTACAAAAACAAATTTAACATTACATTTCAAATCAAATTAAATGAGACGCACTCGCTCACTCACACAGAAGCTAAATACTTACGCCTAGGAAAAACACCTTAACTAAACTCTTAAGACTACAAAATACACAAAGGAAATACTAGTCAATGAATGCGGTGTATCACCCAAAGCTGGAGAACTAAAGGTGGGAGCTTGGAGAAACTGTAAGTGGAGTTTGGGTACTAGCTGACCTCTCGCACTGCTGCACAGGTCCTGTCTCCGTCACAGCAAACACAAAACTGAATTCAAATAATGCATAAGCAGTACGCACAGGCCACCGGAAGAAGGCGTGGCTAACGGTTGAATGAAGCAGAGGCAAACGATAAAGAAATAATTGTATCGCTCAGTAGCGCACTTAGTGACGTGCATTAAATCGGTCACTTTTTGAAAACGGTGACGAATTATTTGAAAAGTATACCCCGGAATGGAGAGAGAAACGGTTAACTGAGCGATACACAGTGAGTTTTCCACTAATAGTTCGTGGCTTCTCACAAAAAGGAAATGTCGCGAATTGATTCGTGACATTACGCCCCATGAAAATTAAATCTTTCTTCCTTCAGAAGAAAGATTTCAATATACATACATATAAATCCTAACTCAGTCACACAAGATTCACACTGTGGTGTGTGCTATCCTGCTACAGGAGAAAGTCGCAGTCGTCAGTGAGCGAAAAAACCTCGTATTTACGTTAATAGAAGCAAGCTTGAGGGAAAAACTCCGTGACGACGGTGAAAATCCTGTACTCAGGTCAAACTGAGCGAAAATTCGCTACATTTACACTGACAACTAATTGTTGTGTAGTGTGATGTATGTAATACACAGTGTAGGTGTGACAGTTGCAGTGTAACTGTACCTACGTGTAAAATGACACAGTAAATAATATATAGCGATGACGAAGGCAGAGGAGAAGAGGTGGCAGCGTGCGGCAGACGATCGGCTGGCCCGCACAGCAAAACTGCTACACCCATTGCTGAACCTGCAAAACCAATTGAGGTGGAGCATCAAAAGTGTCAATGAGACAAAATTCTTATTATGTTACAATTACTCTCTCTCTGGCTAGCAGTCAGTACATGCTATGAAAAGTACACTCGAGGTCGCCATTAATTTTAGCACACGATTATGGTCGGCAAGTTGAGAATCCCTGTGCAAACTCGGGTCTTCCATAGCCTCGAACCGCACACGGGTCCTCAACCTGTGCCTCAACCTATAGTACTTATATTAATATTGGGAAGCTGAGAATCCTTGTGCAAACTTGGGTCTTCCATAGCCTCAAGTCGCCTCTGCAGAGTTCTCACTTCCCCCTTAACCTACAATACAATACTTATATTAGTACCGGAAAGCTGAGAATCCTTGTGCAAACTTGGGTCTTCCATAGCCTCAAGTCGCCTCTGCGGAGTTCTCACTTCCCCCTTAACCTACAATACTTATATTAGTACCGGAAAGCTGAGAATCCTCGTGCAAACTTGGGTCTTCCATAGCCTCAAGTCGCCTCTGCGGAGTTCTCTCTCGAACTTCCCCCTTAACCTATAATACTTATATTAGTATTGGGAAGCTGAGAATCCTCGTGCAAACTTGGGTCTTCCATAGCCTCAAGTCGCCTCTGCGGAGTTCTCTCTCGAACTTCCCCCTTAACCTATAATACTTATATTAGTATCGGGAAGCTGAGAATCCTTGTGCAAACTTGGGTCTTCCATAGCCTCAAGTCGCCACTGCGGAGTTCTCTCTCGAACTTTCCCCTTAACCTACAGTACTTCTATTAGTACCGGGAAGCTGAGAATCCTTATGCAAACTTGGGTCTTCCATAGCCTCAAGTCGCCTCTCAACTTCCCCCTTAACTTAAGGTACATAATATGCATGTACAGGCCCTGGACATACTGTGTCCTGTGTGGGGCCAATGGGCTTATGACATCAGGTCTGCACCCACTTCACCACTACCCTGTGTCTCAACTGACTCAGAGATTACAGGTGTGGTTATGAACGGCACAGGAAGGACATGTCCCTGATCAGTGGTGATACTTTGGCACACACTGCAGGAACGGACAAAACTGTCTATGTCTCGTCCCATCCCTGGCCAGAAAAAGTCAGCTCGGATACGGCCCTGGGTCTTCCTTTTGCCCAAGTGACCTCCTGAGGCTGAACAATGACCCCATTGTAACACTGCTGGGCGGTACTTGGCGGGAACGACAAACTGCAGTCGAACCTCGCCCTCGGGTGTTTGTGACTCACGGTAGAGCCGTCCTTGTTTGCGAAGGAACTTGGCTCGACCTCCCCGTGAATACTTAATCACTCGACCCTTTTGTTTATTCCGCACGGCAGCAAGTGTCGGGTCAGAATGTTGTTCTTGTACAACAAGTTGACTGCACATCAGATCTTGCGGCGATTCAATGATCACTGGGGTGACACAGTCTGGAGCCTCAGTCATGGCTCGTGTCACCGCAGCAGCCGAAGTCTGAGTAGCGCCATCGGAGCAACTATCCTTGACTCCATTAATATTGCCTACTATTAAGTCAAATAGAGGCTCTGGCATGACAACTGCAAGTGTCGTACCAGTATAAAATGGAGATGCCACCTGGATACATGCCTCAGGGAACAATCTCACTGATCCATCAATAAGGCTTGCATGGATCTGTCGACCTGTATACTGCTCAGGCCGAACTAGACTCTGCTTAACAGAGCAACCTGAGGAACCATTGTCTCTCAGGACCTTCACAGGAATGCCTCCCACAAACCCTGGCTGAACAAGGAAGGTACTGTCACCTGTGGGAGGGCCTGTGGAGGAAGCAGCTAGCCACTCATGAGGCTGCTGAATTGATGTGGCAAACTTTGTGCCTTGAAGGTTATATTGGGGAGATGGAACATTGGCCATCTGTGGAGGGGGGTTCACTGTCACTGTGGGACTAGTGAACTGTGGGGAAGTACCCACACTGGTAGGGACGTGACCACTAGGCTGCTGCTGAGGAATGAAGGCTGCATTCGCTTCCTGCCTCTTTTGAGCTGGTGGTGAAAAAGTTTGTCCCGACGGTCGGTTGCGTGGCTGATACTGCTGCTGGTTAGGGTACTTGTTGTACCTCTTCCACTCAGGTTTCTGAGTGTTTTGCCCCTGGTCCTTCCACTGCGGTTTTGGACCTTGGCCATTATTCTGAGAATGGCCTTGGTGCTGGGATTCAGTCTGAGACGGCTTCCCAGACTTGGCAGTATCTTTTCTGCTCCAGGTGTTTTGCTTACGAGCTTGATACCCGTATGCAGTAAAGAATGCGTCAGCCTTCTCTGCCATTTGGCTGGCATCTTTCACCTGGCAGATCTTAAGCTGTGCTATGAGCTCAGCAGGCCACGACCTCTCTAGCTGTGTACGCAGCATAAGGTCAATTATCCCCTCACGCGTGGAAGGAGTTTCATCTTTCTCCATCCACTCATTTAAGTAAGCTGTGAGACGATCAAGGAACTGAACAGCTGTCTCCTTGTCTTGGAGACGAGCTCGCATGAACTGAACTTTGGCGTCGTCTACTGTGAGACCATACGCCTTAATGAGTGCAGCTTTCATCATCTCATATGTGAGATTGTCTCCACGAATTCTGTGGAGAATATCGAGGGCAGGGCCATCAAATAGGCTAAGAAACTGAAGCCGCTTAGCTGCCTCATCCAGTTGATATAAGTCTGCCATGTCCTCAAAACGAGCTATGTACGGCTCGATTCGCTCGCTTTCCTTGTATGAAGGAAGCTTGATGCGTGGGGTCACCAGGACATGTGCAGGGAGAACGCTCGTGGAGCTTGGACCAACTGCACCAGACGTGTCTGAAGCCAAGGAATCTCGCTTGAGCTTCAGCACTTCAAGTTCATGTTCTCGTTCTTTGTCTCGTTGTTCACGCTCGTATTCGCGCTGTTCTCGCTCTTTTTCTAACTCGAGCTCGCGTTGTTTCTGCTCGTGTTCGCTGTTCTGTCGCTCGTATTCGCGCTGTTCTCGCTCGTATTCGCGCTGAATCTTACGCTCTTCACGGGCATCATTCTCGCGCTGCTGCTCCTGATTATGCCGTGAGTATATACTCTTTAATTTCGGTTGGGTCCGAAAGACCCATTTCTTTGGCTTCCTGTAAAAATACAGTAGTAGCCATTTCGCTAATTTATTAAGCAAACCGAAATTGAGTACTGACTGCTTAGCGACGAATACTAATAAACAAAAGTAAAGAGTACAGACACAAGCTAGTGGTGACCAGTCTTATCCAGTTAACTGGCAAAGAATAAATAAAAAATGTAAATGACTGGGAAGACTCAATAATAAACACAATGGGTACGCCGACTTCCCAGGAGCGAATAAAATCGTCTGGCGTTACCAAGAATAAACTAGAGTTAAGTATTCTATTGATTAATAAAGCAAAATTCACTTGCTAAATTAAGGGTAAACACCAGTAAGCTTGTGCCTATAAACTTTAATGATAAATACCTAAATATGAATGAGTGAGCACTATCTCGTGAATAGCTTTAGAGCTAGGAGTTAATATCCTGGAATGAGGTCGCCAATTGTCACGGGGTTTTTAAAATAGACCTGTAATTTTGATATAAATGGTTAAATATTATTTAAATTGATATTTATATTCAATAATATTGAAGCGCAGAGACAATGATTGTCTTGCTACATCAAGCAACGATTACTTTACGCTGGCTTGTGCACGATTCTCTAAGAACGAGAATTTATAAACTTTCTCAACAGTACACAGCAGAGACTAATTACTCACAATTGCTGAATTACTGTACTGTTAGCCTCTGGAGAAAGTTACATCACCCCTGACAATAAATAACTAATACTAATAATAATAACATCAGGTTCTTGCTGATGCATTAACTCCTGGCACAACGGATTTTAAGTTAATACAACAAGACTGGTCTAAGCACCAGTTATGAAAGCAAACGTTTATGCAAGCTAGGAGCTATATGGAAAATAAGCTTAATTATGGAGAAATGAAACAAGATTTTTACTCTACATTAAGCTCAAGAAATAGAACTGTTAAATTTATTAATTACAAAAACAAATTTAACATTACATTTCAAATCAAATTAAATGAGACGCACTCGCTCACTCACACAGAAGCTAAATACTTACGCCTAGGAAAAACACCTTAACTAAACTCTTAAGACTACAAAATACACAAAGGAAATACTAGTCAATGAATGCGGTGTATCACCCAAAGCTGGAGAACTAAAGGTGGGAGCTTGGAGAAACTGTAAGTGGAGTTTGGGTACTAGCTGACCTCTCGCACTGCTGCACAGGTCCTGTCTCCGTCACAGCAAACACAAAACTGAATTCAAATAATGCATAAGCAGTACGCACAGGCCACCGGAAGAAGGCGTGGCTAACGGTTGAATGAAGCAGAGGCAAACGATAAAGAAATAATTGTATCGCTCAGTAGCGCACTTAGTGACGTGCATTAAATCGGTCACTTTTTGAAAACGGTGACGAATTATTTGAAAAGTATACCCCGGAATGGAGAGAGAAACGGTTAACTGAGCGATACACAGTGAGTTTTCCACTAATAGTTCGTGGCTTCTCACAAAAAGGAAATGTCGCGAATTGATTCGTGACAATGTCATCAGTTGAACCGACAGGGTGCGAACAAATGGAATCACATGAAGTGACACACCTCTGACATCCAATGTAAATTTCTGGTATGGATATGACCTTAGTGTTGGGGCTCACGCATTACAAGATGAGTATGCTAACACCGTAGCTCCTTACCTTGGGCGTGTCGTCTGTCATTCTCTTCATTATTGACTCTTTAGTGATGTGACCTCTTTTCAATTTACCTGGGCCAGTGTTAACCGATGTTATTTAACTTAGACCCCAGGATGTGGGAGGGCAGAGACTGTCGCCATCATCCCCATCAGCACTAAATCATTTACCTTTTCTCATAGACAGTTCTCTCTTAAGCTGAACATATTGTATGGAATTAACCAGAATTAAACAGCAAAAGCATTCTTTGAGATTCGTAACATTTCCATGGGATATAACACCTGAGAAGGGTAGCATATTTTCAATGTTCATTATTCAGTGCTGCCGCTGATGCGTCAGAATCATAAAAAGTATGACAGAGACAAATGATTTAACCCTTTTTCAGTATATTTTGAAACGTCGCCACAAAATGGAACAGTCGGCAACCCTCATCCCTCCTATATTCAGAGAAGACACAAACGGCAGAAGCTGCTGGAACAGGCCTCATGCGCTGCATGACCTCTCTTCTCGTGTTTCATTTGAGAACAGGTGGTCGTTTCAAAATCCAAAATACACTAGAAGCTCATGAACGCCTGCTTCTGAACACAATCTTCAACTGCAATGGCCGTGGCATATAGAAAGATAAATAGATAGATTGATAGATGCATGTATATGTGTTTGTATATATATATAGTATATATATATATATATATATATATATATATATATATATATATATATATATATATATATATATATATAACAAAGCAGCCTTTCAGTTAGAAATAACGCACATATCTGAGGCTCTAAGTTATGCTGAGTGTAACACTGAGTGTAACATTGATAAGACTAACAAAAGTACAGAGAGAATCGGCGGAGGTGGCAGGGAAACCTATTACGACCAAAGCCAACAAGAAATAAAAAAGGACACTCGAACTAATGAAATGAAGAAAGAGGTTAAAAGTAAAAACGAAGAAAAATGAATTAGAAACAGCAAAATTAATAAAGCTGAACAACAGGAGACAAAGGGCAGAACAAGGAAAGAGTAACATGGATCAGATCAAAGAACCTGTGAGGAAAGAGAAAGTCTGAAACAGGTCCGAAGTAAAAATGGCAGAAGGAAACCAACAAATTTTATCACTGAAGGAAAAAAATGGTGAAGTCATTAAATGGTGAGATAGGATGGAAAAGAGAGTTGAAGAATTTTACAAAGTGAGTGCATCAAAGACAGTAGTGCCAATAGCTAACTTTTCAGTGGAAACAAATGAAATACCCGAGGTAACACCAGACGAAATAAACATTTCTCTTAAAAATATGGAAAGAGGGAAGACCCCAGGAGAAGATGGAATTGTAGCAGATTTACTGTTGGATGCAGGAATAGAAGTTCAAAAGAGGCTCAGTGCATAAAGCAGTAGAATATTTCCAAAATACAGTATAATGCAATAACAACTTTTCTTTACAAGAAATGTGGCTGAAAAGATCTTGGTAACTGTCGACCCTCTAGCTTAATATCAGTTATTTACTAACTCTTCTCTAAAGTCCTTATGGACAGATTATCAACAAATTTGGAAGATAACCAACCTTGTGAACAGGCAGGATAACGAACCGGGTATTCAGCTACTGATCTTCTACACACAATGAATTTACTGAGAAAACTAGAGAATACAATAAACGCTGTGCTTAGCATTTGTTGGTGATGAAAATTCTTTCAGTTTAGTGGAGCATAGCAATTATTGATTCATTGCGAGAACAAGAACAAATAAGAACATTGTAACACTGCTCGAAAACATATATAGAGGGGAATGCTACAGTTAAACTACATAATTACTCGGAAAAAATCTAGATTGAGAAGGACGTGCGTCAGGGAGATACAGTTTCACCAAAATTATTTACAGCATGCCTGGAGAGTATTTTCAGAAGGCTAGGCGGGGAAAACAAAGGAGTACCGTAAAGTTTGCTGGAGAAATTCTAAACCAATTTATTTTTGCAGATGACATTGTCCTAATCTCAGAAACAGGAGAGACTTTGCAAGAACTGTTAAATGACCTGGACAGAGAAAGTTTCACATTAGGGCTAAAGATGAACCGGAGTAAAACTAACGTAATGTTTAATCTAAATACAGAAAAGGGTATCATTGGGATATGCAAGAAATTCTTGAAGAAGTAGAAGAGGATTATTACTTGGGGCAAATACTACAACTATTCTTGAAGAAGCAGAAGAGTATGATTACATGGGGCAAATACTAAAACTAACGAAACACCATGAGAGCGAAACAAAGAGGCACATTACAACTGGATGGAAAGCCTTCGGTAAACATAGAGACATCATGAAAAGCAGCTTGCCAATATGCATGAAACGAAAATTATAAAAGGAAATATATAATTCTAGCTATGATGTACGATTATGAGGCCTGGAAACTGACAAAATCGATGGAAAATCAAGTAATCCGTTCTCAAAGCACAATGGATTATCTTTAAGAGACAGTAAAAGATAAACCTGGGTGGGTGTGCAGACCAAAGCCAAATTCATTACAGAATTTATAAAAGGACAGAAAGGTAGGTGGGTAGGTCATGTAGCAAGAGAAAGGGATAGGCAATGAATGAAGCAAGAGGCTAACTGACTGGACTCCATTAGATAGTAAGCGTAGCAGAAAAATGCCAGACTTAATGTGGAGAGATGAGATAAAGAAGTTTGCTGGCAAAACGTGACAGAGATTGGCTCTATCAGGGAATTCGTGGAAAAGGTTGGGGGAAGCCTTTGTTCAGCAGTGGTCTTGCAATGGCCCATGATGATGGTGATGATGATGATGATGGTGGTGGTGGTGGTAATGGTTATATATATATATATATATATATATATATATATATATATATATATATATATATATATATATATATATATATATATATATATATATATATATATTTTTGCGGAACAGAGAGAGATAATGAACACATCAAGTGAGAATAGTAAAATCACTACTGTCCAGCAAAGTTCCAGGTTCAAAACAAAAGAGTTAGGTAAAATTACAAGTTAAAGTTTAATGCTCAAACTAACAACTAAACATTCAGGACTCATAAGGATAATGTAATGGCAAAAAACAGGTTAAATATATGGTTAACTGCAATAGCCTCTATTAACACGAAATAAGCAAGAGTAAATTTATCTAAGTCAGCCCTGATAAAATGAGAAAACCGGATAATGCTCAGTTAATACAAGATATATTATTACAGATGCAAAATATTATTACTACTGGCTGGCAGTAAAACTTTACATTAATCACAAAAACCTCACCAGGCCAACGAATTAACACCTTATGCGATACAGTACAAGAAAAAATGTAATAACACTTATACTCAAATTACACAGCAGCTAGCTGGTTGGAGACTTCCTGAGCACTCACAAAAATAATAATAACTGTACAGGGGAGGACAGAGATGTGAACAAAATGAGGAGTAGATCTAAGTGGCAATAATGCAGAGACTGAGCTCATTATATAGGGGCCGGCAGGGCTTGATACAACTTGTAAGAAGGACGCGCAAATGAAGCCATAGGGGACAAAGAGTTGACAATCCTGCTCTGAACAACAGAAAGAACGACTTACTCTATTATAAGGGGAGAAGGGGGGAGTGAGGTAGAACACGCCAGCCTAGTCACTATGGAAGCCACGAGGCAAATCGTGATCAAACATGCAGCATACTGTACGTTAGAATTATACAAAGGATGATGAAATCATAGGCTATGTAACAATATATATATATATATATATATATCTATATATATATATATATATATATATATATATATATATATATATATATGTGTGTGTGTGTGTGTGTGTGTGTGTGTGTGTTTGAATCGATAGATAGATATAGGTATAGACAAATAGATAGATAGATACAGATAGATAGATATAAAACCGTTTAGAAAAAGTTATATGAAATATACAGCCTATCTCAGTGATTTCCATGGTTTTTGACATGAAAAATCCAAATATCGCAACCGTTTTCTTCACAGATGAAGGAAAATACTGCCTCAAAGGCCATGGAGTTTTAGTGTCTGAAAATCCTCAAAATCGCATTTTTCGTAACAGATGGACTTGGAGTTTTGGTTACCTCTTCCTTAATATTCTAGCTAGGATATTATAAATGGTACCGTGATACTGTAAAGTTCATAAATTGTTCTTTCCAATGGTGTAAAGATATTGTGTAAAATATCAGGAATATATTTACACATATTCCTAGTATTGGACACGCTTCCTGATAAAAATAGGATTCCTATTAATATTGTTACACCGTAGTGGTTCGTTCCACTCCTAACACCAACTGTTACAACTGTAAGATTCGTTCAACTCCTGATACCAGCTGTTACAAACTTAGGGTTCGTTGACATGTCGAGAATGACACGTAGACCGGTCATGCGGTTAATCAAGGCTGACGACCACTTCAGGATTTTATTCCTTCTACCTGTAGATACAGCTGAGGTCCACTTGCAAACAGTGACTTTGCCCTCTCACGTTCAATCTATTCTTCACTCACTACTCGTTCACTGGCTAACTCTCACTTACTGACTCTGTTTAACTACTCCGTCATTCACTGATTACTATCAGTGCTTGACTCGCTGTCATTGATTCACCGACTGTTCACTCGTGGCACACTCTTGCCACACACTCTCACTGCAAAACTGAAACTGACAAAACTCAAACTAACTCCGCTGCAGGACGGTCTTTAAATACTCACAATCCCTCCCCCCCCCCTTCCCACAATCCAGATTATTCTGGCAAAGAACACACCTGACACAACAATGCACATTGTAGATGATACGAGAGAACTCACATTCTCCCACTTAACGACATAATAAAATAGTTTAAAATAACAATAATGACAAGAACTAATTCCCACCGTAACATACAATGACAAGAACTAATTCCTGCAGTAAGATAGAATGAAAACAAATGTCGAAATCCCTAGATTGTTCCTCACATTCCCAGATGCAAACACCTGCCGACAGAACACTTCATATCAAGAATGTTCCCCATATTTCCAGATATAAAACATCACCCTAACCTTACCGGCACAACTCTGTATGTGTGTATAATACTTTATCAGATAAAAGTATTGTTCAAAATAAAATATTAGTACCAGTTTAACTCAGAATATTTGCATGCAGATTATGCATGTATGGTAAATAACCTACAACGACTAATATACTGAAATAAGTACTTGAAGAGAACGGGCATTAATCCACAGTTCATAAAATTTTAGTGAAAAACAAAACTCTCACCAGAGGGCAGCATTTATCACATAATATATATTGGCAAGCTGCCAAAACTTCTTGACTTACTTTTCAGTTCTTACACTGAGAAGACAGGGTTCATTATTCTGTCTACTTATTATTGTCTCTTGGTCTGCTCAAATTAATCTATGGTACTTTTGTCTTGTATACATTTGTCTTTCAGTTTTTTTTTTAATGTTGTTATTTAGGTTTGAAGGATGATAATATTTGATCATTTGTATTGGTGCCATCCATTGCTTGATATAAATATTTTTTTGTGTCAGCTTTGTGTACGTGTCCAAAAGAGAACTTCGTAGCAGGAGACTGGAGGCCCCTAAAATGGCACTGTCTTAGGAGCCTACATAAAAAGTAAAAAGAAAAAAGTAAAAGTTTCACACCCTGCCACTAGGTCAACTACAGAGACTTTTTAAATTGGTAATCCAATTGATTCTATTAGTGATTCTCAGTTGCCAACCAACAGACAGACATTTCATTATTTCTTACACTTGAAGAACTCTTCTGAGTTTTCAGGTCAGTGTAATGATTACAAGTTCTTTGTATTACTTATATGTTGTTGCAGTATTTCCATTCTGGCAAATGGCTAGAATGATAACTGTTACAAGACAAAATGCAATGTTGCATTACATTAAGCCTTATGATAAACATACAAAACTGTGTGCATATAAAGCTAAAGAATGTGATCCTAGTGGCAAAAAAGCTGCTTCTGAGAAAGAAATAGATGAGCTTGTTGATACTGCAGCCCCTGATGTTATTGAAAAAAAAAAGGCGGCTATCCAAACAAAAGAAAGATAAGGACATTCGGTTTTACCAGGGTCTGAAATGTGAGAGAATAGGACATATGTCTGCTCATGACAAAGTATTGGAAGAAAAAGCAAGCCATCTGATTCAAAGGGGAAAAAAAAGGAAAAGAGTGCTAGGAAATAGTATGAAGCCCTCAGTCAAGCCATGTTGAAGTAGGTCTATTGCTACCAGATGATGGTGATATCAGCAGTGAGTCCTCTGATTCTGATGGTAACTATGAGCTCACTCCTAGCAGTTCTAAGCAACCAAGTCATATTGCAGTACCAGTATTTCTCCAAAAAAGAACATGGAATTAGAGGAAATAAGCAACACTGCTGACAAGTTTTCTCTGCGTAATAATCGAACCACAACCATCGTTTCTTCTGTTCTAAAAACTGATGGTACTAATCTGAATGATTTTATCATATCAACATTAACTATTCGTAGGAACCGAGTGATGGTGAGATGCAACCTAAATGAGAAGCACGTGACTGAGTTTAAAGAGAATCTTCTCAGATATGGGGTTTTGCATTAGGATGGAAAGCTATTAAGAGAAACAAACAGTTCCACTCCAGATTCCTCAACTGAAATTCTTGCGGATCTGTTGTCTGGCTCTCCTCAACTAATAGCTCAGCTGGACTGTCACAAGCCAGAGTTTCAGTGGAGCTGTTCTTAGCCTGTGATGTAGCAAAGTTGTAGCCCTTGTGTTTGATACAGCTTCAAGTAACAGTGTTATTCATAAAGTTGTAGCAAAACTGTTTGAGAAAAAGCTTGGAAAGGTTTTTTTTTTTCTATCTTGCATGTCATCATCATATGTTGAAAGTTATAACTGGTGCTGTATGGGACAAGGTATTAGGAAAGGTGACAAGCCCTGATAATCCATTATTTATGCAAATGCATGAAGCGTGGGCAAATATCAGCAAAGAACAACATGAAGTCTGAAAATATGGAAAACCAAACTGAAATCTTGGCTGGAGAAAAGGAGTGTAGATATTTTGGAACTGTTAACAGAAACACTGTTATCATCACACCCTCGAGAGCAAACTACAGTTCAGGTGCAGAACTCATCATTCTCCTTGGTGAGGAACCTGCCTGTGACAAACAATTCCGGAGACATGGTGCTAATCACGAAGCCAGGTGGATGGCAAGGAATCTGTACTGAATGATAATGTTAGCTCATGAACTAGGGTATGCTGTGACTTGGTCAAAACTGAAAAGGGTTAATTTGTTTCTGGCCTTGTTTTTCACCTCCAAATAGATGACTGTCACATCTGCTCCAGATGGTCCATTACATGACCTCGATTTAACACAAGATATGCTCAAGTGCAAACAACTTGATGAGGAGGTATTCAGTGCTGTACTGGGTACCCTGAAGAACAACAGGTGGTACTTGACTCAGGAGGTTGCAACTTTCACTCTAGTGAAAATGAGTTAGTGACCAAAGATCTGAAAGAAAGAATGGCAGTTAATCTCAGCATCACTGACCCACCAAAAAATTAATGATGTGGAAGATCAGTATTTCCGTTAACTGAACCAACAACACTTGTTAACCTCATAGGTCCAGATTTCTACTTTGTTTTCCATGCTCTAAATGTAGAACTGGAATGGCTGTGCAAACCTTCTAAAGAATGGTCACAAGTTGGGTCCTTCAACAGTTATGCAGTTTTTCAGTTCGGTTAAAGTGGTAAACGATACTGCTGAGAGAGGTAGCAAGATGATTACTGATTTGACTGACATTGTCACCACAGATCCATCACAGCGTGCCTGCCTTCTCCAGGCTGTGGAAATGCACCGAAAGCATTTCGGAAATTTCAAAAAGGAAACCCTTAATAAATAATTTTGAATGAGCCTGCCTGTTGTTACATCATGGAGAGAAAGTAAGTCAGATTTACACATACTCGTTTGTAGGTTGCCACCTGGTCAGTGACAAGTCACTTCCCATCTTCAGAAATGAGTCATAGCTCGGGAACCGGTGGCCCGATTGGACTGGAAATTGTTTTAGTCTTCAAGTTAGATCATTTTAACGGTACCCTGCTCTAAAAAACATTCTGCGTTAAAATTCTCCGTTTTTGCTGTGTTATGGTAACAAACAAACATACAGAAATAGGATCATTATAATACAAAATTCTGTTATTATATGATATGATAGTAATTACATTCATATCAATGTACGAATTTTTACACCATCTGAAAGAAACTTCTCTGTGCTTTACAGTGGAACCGTTATATCCTTGGCTGAATATTAAGGGAAATATAGCCAAAACCGCCAAGAAAATGCGATTTTCATGATTATCGGACATTAAAACTTCATTGCCTTTGAGGCAAGCTTTGCCATCATCTGAGAGGAAAATGGTTGTGATGTTTGGCATTCGCGGATTTAAAAAAAAAAAAATGAGAATCAGTGAAGTAGGCTATAAATTTCACAAAAAAATGTATTCTGAACAGGGTTATATATATATATATATATATATATATATATATATATATATATATATATACTGTATATATATATATATATATATATATATATATATATATATATATATATATATGTATATACTGTATGTATACTTTGGTGATAGAAACTCCGTGTACAAACAGCTAGATAAGGAGTTTATTACGAGCTCACAGTAAAATAGTCTGCCCGTCTTGGCTGCCTGCTATGAACTGATGCAATAACGCCTTCGCCCAGACGTGGGGCCCTGGGAAAGCGTGCTAGGTCAGCAAGTTTAGTGGGGGCATGTATGCATTGGGGGGGGGACATATATACATCGGGGGGTAGACATATTGTGGAGGGGGTACACTACTCCCCCGGGTGGCTGAGACAGTGTCTCCTGACACCAGGAGTTAAATGGTGTTTGATTATAGTATTAAGGAAAGGTCAGGGAGGTTTGTACAATTGATAAGTATGATACAGGGGCATTAGGGGAGACATGGCCATGTTTAGGGGAGGGCATTAGAAGGATATATACATATAAGATATACAAGGATTAATAGGTACGAGTCCAGTAAGGGTCGAAGGTATACATAGACATAATGGGAATTACACAATAATAGTTTGATACATGATAAACAAGGAGTAGATATGAGAGTCCTATTGTTGTTCTTCGTTCATTTTTTTTTTTTTTGTATTTGCTGTAGGATACACTGTCACTCAGTAATGGATTAAAGAAATACCATCATTTTCTAGTAGGCAGAGTTCTGTTCACAGTTTGGGTAATTGTTAGATGGCATTGGTAGTCACTGAATGTGAGGGCACTAAGTACGGGGAGTTTCTACGTCGTGTGTAGGGCGTACTATGCCTGTAGCGACTCTGATTTCCTGGAGTCGGCTTTCCATTTTTCTGACACAACAATGCACTGCACATATGATGAGTAGAAAACCTATGAAAGCGATAACCACAGGGGGAAACACAACCGTTGGATGAACCCATAAACTGCTGAAAGCCAGAGAAAATTGATCCATAATGAAATCACTGTCATTGAGGAATGTTAGCATGCGCAAGTTAGGGGAGGTGATGGTAATGTTGGCAGATGGTAGGGTTGAAGGCATGTCGATTGGTTGAAAGATGTCATAGGAGTGTTTACGGACAGCTTGGTGATAGCGAGTGGCGTAAGTGATGACAGACTCTGGTTTGACGGTACAATAATCTGGTGCTTGGTAGAGACCACTAGCGGGGACGGATCGAACCGAAGAACCAGGACACATGATTGTGACAGAGATGGGAACAGCGAAGAAGAAGTACTGGACATGGTTGAGGTGAGCATGGTGGACCGTGAGGTCAGGAGCTGGGACAAAAGAACAGGCCGAGTAGATGGAATGGTTGCGAACTAAAGCAGACTCACAGGGTGTAGCACTGCTAAGGAAGAGAGCGAAAAGGTGGGCAGCACAGAGACGAGAGGTCGGAGTAAGGGAGGAACATTTCTGGAGGTCTGTGGAAGAAAGGAAGGCAACTGAAAGATGATCATGGGAGATGAAGAAATATTCTGAAGGAACAGAGACTTATAACAAGGAGTTCTTGAGGCAGAAAGGGAAGGGAATGATGTGGAAAAGGTTAAAGGTTATGGCAGAACGGAGAGGAATATGGACGACGACGTATATGGTGAGATGAGTGGCTTCGAGAACAGGATAATAATATTCAAGGGAGGAGTAGGGGAGGACTGGGGAGAGACCGAAGGTGGAGTGAGCCCATTCCAGGACAGAACGGAGAGCTAAGACAGGTACTAAGTCGGCAGTGACATGTCCATTTATAGCATCGACCAGGATACGAACCAAGGTAGAGACTTGAGACAGGAGAGAGTCAATGGCTAGTTGGAGATTATCCATGTTGAGTTTGAGGTAGAAGAACTGACAGATAACGTTGAGATCTGAAAGGTGGCGTTGTAAGATATCGGTGAAATTGTTTAGAGTGGACGTGACTTCATTGAGGTGGGTCGTGAGCTTCTGTAACATAGTGTGTTGGAGTTTTAATGACTCGGCATTGGGATTCTAGAGCTGAAGCTAAATGAGTGAGATCAGATTTGAAGCCAGAAATGTCACGGGCTGTAGCAAAGCCAAACAAGCCACTCAGAATCTCATCGCCGAAGTCGAAGAGACCTCGTTTCACACGAGAACGACCAACGGGTGTCTGAATGGAAAATGTGTCATTGAGCTCAGTGAATCTGTTACTTATGTATTGCAATTGCCAGGAGAGTGGTAGGAAAAGGTTATAGAGATACTCATTTGGGTTGTGTGTCCCCATGATGGCCGTGAGATGGGTCCTGATTCTGTGGAGCCGGTGCGCGTAGGCAGGGAGGGCAATGGCTACGTCGGTCAGGGGCGCAAGATCGTAGCGCAGGGAGACCTCGTCTCCTGAGCCGACAAAGGCCCCAGGACGTACTCCACCATCGTCCTGACCTGACCCAGACCCCAGGAGGGTCAGCACTGCCAGCAGGGAGATCGCTAACATCGTACCTAGAAAATCAGGGTAGAGTTAATAGGGGAGGTCTTGAAGAGGTTGATGGGCAGAGCGCAGTTTGGACTGATATTGATTGGTTGATGAATGAGCAGGTGGAGGTGGAGAGGAAGGAGACTGAGGGATAGATGGAGACAAAGTAGACTGAGGGATGTGTGGAGGGGAAGAGGGGGCAGGAGGTTGTGTAAGTGACTCTTCCAACACGAGGCCACGGGGTGCTCGCTTTAAGTCATAGACGTGGACCCATCTGGTGTCCTTAGTGGACAGGTCCTGGAGGTGAAATTTGTTGCCTTGTTGAGTGAGGACGCAGTGGGGCCCTGTAAATTTGTCATCCAACTTAGAGGAACGTGTATGGGAATGAGCAAAGACAAGATCACCTACATTGATGGTAATAGGAAAGGTGGATTTATGTTGGCGCTGCAGCATGTCCTCCTGAGAGGAAGCCAAAGTGGATTAGACATACTGGTGGATTGTCTGGAAGTTGGCCAATTTTAGTTTAACAGAATCATCCAGGTTGTAGATGGGCTCTGGCTTTGAGGATAAGAGAGAGTATGGGAGGTCCTTGTCAAAACCAAAGAGGACGAAGAAGGGAGATTCAGCAATGGATGCATTGATGGAGCTATTGATTGAGGATGCCACTTGGGGAATCCAGTCATCCCAGGACGAACTATGGGAGGCTAGATGTCTAAGGCACTCTAAGATTTTCTGGTTGTGGCGTTCTACAAGGCCATTGGAAGCCGGATGGTTAGGCACGACATTGCACTTACTGATATGAAAGCGGCGACAGATCCCGTCTAGAAGGCTATTGTTGAACTCTGTACCGTTGTCAGTAAGAATGGTATGAGGGGTACTGAACTGGCAAATTACGTGATCTACAAAGGCACGTGCAATGCTCTTCGCGGTCTTGTCGGAGAGGGGTACGAGGACACAGTAGCGGAAGAAGTGGTCGACCGCTACGAACAAGTACTCAGCGCCAGATTCCGTGAGAGGTAGTTTTAAGAGATCGATTGAGACAGTTTCCCATGGTCGTGACGGGATTGGGTATTGTAAGAGAGGTGCAGGTAAGCCGGTTGATCCTTTGTGGCGGTGGCAGGAGAGGCAAGAGTCACAGTGGGCATTGATATCGAGGCGCGTGGTTGGCCAATAGTATTTGAGACGTGCTTGGCGCAAGCATCGGTCTTTACCTGGATGGGAAGCTTGAGGAGTATTATGAACAATAGGAAGAACCTTTGGTATCAGGGCAGTGGGGACAACAAGTTGCGTACTTCGCGATTGGGCATATCTTTGCCTGTTAGTAGTGTTTTCCTGTACAAGAGATCATCATCTAGCATGAACTCATCTAGTGATACTGGCAGAGTAGGTAAGGTTGAGGCATCGCCAGATTCTAGGAAATAAATGACTTTGGACCACATGGGGTCTTGGCGCTGAAAATTTCGAACAACTTCTGACATTAGTGTAGTGTTTTCAGTTACTTCAGGCTGCAGTGATGTTACAGCTGCTGCTATGTGACGTGAGAGTGCGTCTGCGACTACATTCAACTTGCCTGGTACATATTGAAAAGTGGGATTAAAGTCCTGGATGATGACAGACCATCTAGCTAGCCTACATGTTAGGTTGCGGTTCTTGAACAAATCACATAGTGGAAGGTGGTCTGTTTGGATATGCACTGGATAACCATAGACTATATCTCTGAAATGTTTCAAGGACCAGACTACCGCTAGCGCTTAGAGATCTGTGACACTGTAGTTACGTTCAGCAGTTGTAAGGGTGTGACTAGCATACGCTATTATGCGCTTCCTTGATGCTTCATCGAGTTGCATCAAAATGGCACCAAGTCCAGTGCCTGAGGCGTCTGTGCAGAGAAGGAAGGGTGTGGTATAATCAGGGAATGCTAGAACAGGGGCATTTACAAGAGCTGTCTTTAGCTTTTGAAAGGCCTGTGACTGGTCGTTAGTCCAAACAAAGGGCACATTCTGCTTGAGTAAGTGGGTCAGACGAGCGGCGATCTTCGCATAATCCTGTATGAATCTACGATAATAGCCATTGAGGCCCAGGAAACTTCGTACAGCTTCGGTAGTGGTAGGTTCTGGGAAGTTAATAATCACCTTAGTTTTATCCTCATTAGTATGAATGCCTTATGCATCTACGACATGGCCTAGGAATTTGATTTTTTTTTGCAGGAAGTCACATTTACTGAGATTGATTTTCAGGCCTGCGAGCTGGAGGAGTTCAAAGACTTGCTGGAGTTTGGTAAAATGATCAGGGATGGATTTACTCACAACAATGATATCATCTAGGTAAGCAAAAAGAGATTGTCCCATCATACCGCTGAAGACTGAATAGATAAGTCGCATGAACACGGAAGGAGCATTTCTCAGACCGAAAGGGAGTCCCTTAAACTGAAAATGTCCGGAAGGGGTGCTAAATGCCGTAACTGGAAGAAAGGATTCTTCCATTTCGACCTGCCAGTACCCGCTGAGGAGGTCTAAAGATGAAAAGACTACGTTATTTTCACCAAGGGATTCTAGCAAAGCAGTGAGGACGGGTAACAGGAAACGGTCTGGAACACTGACAGAATTGACCTTACGATAGTCGACTACTGGTCTAAAGTTGCCGTCCTTCTTTGGTACTAAGAAAAGTGGGCTATTCCATGGACTGACGGAGGGCTCAATAATGTCCTGGTCTAACATTTGATCTGTCTAACATTTGATCTGTCTGCTTTCTCTGGCTGTGAGGAAATCGATACGCTGGTATGTAAATCGGCTGAGTTCCTGGGAGTAGTTCAATCGTATGTTTGACAAGGTCTGTTCTACCCATCGGTTCAACGGGTAAGACAACCACGTTTCTGTACGAGGTCAGAAGGTCGAGGAGTTGAGGCGTATTTTCTGGGAAATCTGTGCAAGTGAGATGTGAGAGCATATCGGGTGAATATGTTGGTGCAGATCCCGTAGAGTTAATAGTACATACACCGATTGGCATACTATCATCAGTCTGAATAGTAGGAATTGAGGAATCCTGGCACACCTTTATGGCCACTGGGTATACTAGGAAGTCTCCAATCTTTACACCACTGTTAAGTTTTAGTGGAGCATTTGTGACATTGAGCAAGTACAGGTAGCATAAACTGTCCTCTAAGACTGTATACCACGCTGACTCATAAGTCAAGCCATTCACACAACACGTCTCAGGTAGTGTTAGTACATCCACTCCTCTTGCACCGGCAACACAGAGACTTTGGTGAACTCATGCGGTTACAAAATTGTGCACGTATTCGTTACTGCACGTTTCGTCTCTGCGTGTTGTAGATCATTCAGACTGTGTGAGGTAGGTAATTGAGACATGTCTGAGTCAGTGATAGTGTTGTCGGGAGAGGAGGTAAGAGCCATGTCCAAAGGCTGAGATGGTGTATCAGTAGACATTGAGGAATTTATGTCCTTGCTCGCAGTCAGTAAAGGAATGATCTCTGTATTCTCAGATGATGATAGTGGTGGTTTGGGCTGGGTTGGACTTTTTGGTAGTGATAGGGACAGAGGTAATTCAAGGACTGATTTGATCGTAAGAACAGGACGGGGACATTCCATACTGTAAAATAGGAATCCAGAAATATCTTTACTACCACAAGCATGTAATAAGGCAATGGAGTGTTGTGCCATGGTGGAGAAACCAATAAGGGCATCTGCGGGATACTGCAAGTCATTAGTGACATGAAATTCAATTGGGATAGGGGGCAAATCTCTGTGTAGTTTGACTTCAAGGGTGACTCTTCCCATAACCTTAAACTCTGAACCTTCGACACCACATAGGCGAATGTCTGGTGGTTCTAGGAAACTGACGTGGTTGTGATGTCGTTGAATGTTATGTAAGGAATTGTCGGAGATCAGATTTACTATAAATCCTGT
>NC_137046.1:14539590-14603679 GCF_032717465.1 Coenobita brevimanus
TATGACTCCTACAGACTCCTATCGTTGCCATTTTAGCATCTACGATTGGCCTGACAGACTGGTGCAGGCTCCTATCATAGTTACTCTATATTTCTTTTACAGTTACGACAATCAGCCTGGCAGAGTTGTTCAAGCTGTCTCAATTCCATTGTGATATTCCCCTTACAGTTATGACAACCGGCCTGGCAGACTGGTGCAATCGCCTGAGGACCGACACACCATAAAGAGCCAGCTCCTTGAGGGTCGCGCCACCTTCCGTCCCGGCCAGGTCCCGGCGCTGCACATCAAGCCTGTGCTTACCACCGACCAAGCCAACTACACCTGCAGGGTCGACTTCCGCATAGGTGGGTGCTTGGGTGGGGAAATGTGTTTGGACAGGCGAAGATAATTATACAACCTCAAAGTCTCATCTGGACAGACACAACTGAGTCTACGAGAAAGAAAAATATGTAGTTACAGTATTTCATTCGCATGAGGGATCGGTTATAGGGTCGTCAAACTCTTGTAGTACAAGGAGAAGGCTGAGTACATAAGTTCTGAGCAGCGTGCCCTGATATCTGCATAGATGACGAATGCATTTTTTTTTTTTTTAAGGAAAAAAATCATAACGTAGTTCCTGATTGCATTCACTTTCAGCAAATCAAGTGATTAAGTACAAAACTGATTGTCAAGATGAATAGAGATGTTTTAGACACAAACATTAATCCTCAAAAAGCACACAGGTTATAAGTACTACCAGTGCTTAACACCATCCTGGAAATGAAATAAAGTGTGGAAAAGTAGATCTACAGATATAACGATAGCAAACTCAGAGATGTTCATTTTCATAATACTAAATCAGTTAAAAAATAAAAATGGTATTCATGAATTAAATAGGCATTTTACGAGGAATCATCCGCTGCTTTCTTTAAAACTATCTTGTGTTACAATTTGATTTCCAGCCTTTCCTGTCTTGATTTAAAAAAAAGCTGGACCCTAACAAATTAAACACAGAAGTGCTCAGATATGAATGGGGAGGAATTTTTGGGTGTCATGAGAAAGGATTACAGAACTTCCTGTTTAACCCACCACTTTGGTTAACAGGAGTATATTAATCCTAGATGATTTAGTTCAACTGAGAGATACCCCAACAGTCAACGAAATAAGATAACACACGTCAACATGAAATGAGTTTAATAATGAACCCAACCAATAGTAGCAGTTGGATACGTTATTTGCAGAACATATAACAGCTGAACAGAGTGGCAAGTCGGAGGTGGAGTGAGAGAAACATATGTAGATCGCAGATGGAGAAACGTCCTTTGCAATTTTGTTGACGTGGGATCAAACAAACAAATAGTCTTTAAAAACAGAAAAGGTAGGAAGAGACGATGATGATGGTAATGACTGTGATGAATAATCATGAAAACGGTTATTATGACACCTGTGATAAAACCAGTAATTACAGTAGTTGTAGTTGTTGTGTAATTCCAGTCTGTCTGGGCAAGCAAACCAATCAGCCACAAGCAAGCAACCGTCACTGCAAGGTCGTCGCGTGCAGTGAACCGATGTCCCCTTGTAGTGGACAGTGCCTCACCACAGCGAGGGGCGGGAGGGAAGAGTGTGGAGGTTTGGTTCCTGAATGGACCTCCCACTTGCGTCTCTGTACCCAGTTAACAGGGTACACCATAATGCGCTCTACATCACCCCGTTATCCGGTTATGAGGTTACCCTCCAGCGATGGATATGGCCTCCTGGGTTGGGAGAAACCACTAGGCACATCAGTCAGTGTACAGCCGCCTGGAGTGGCAAGCAGAGTAAGAAAAGTTATAATGATCATAGAGTTAATGACAACGATGAAAAAGTCAGAGGAAAATGAAACATAAAAAGATGATAGGAAAAGGGATTGGTGTTGGTATAAGAGGAAAGGATCCGACATTGTGGTAATATGAGGCTGGGTCTGGGCTGGGGCGGGAAAACATAATTCAGGAGGAGGGACAAGCGCATTCATGGATCGAGATATACAAAGGGGAAACCCAATTCTCTCTCTCTCTCTCTCTCTCTCTCTCTCTCTCTGTGGGGGGGGGGGGCCTTCAGTATCTTTAAGGCAGCCACCTTTAGTGCCAGGGATGAGACACTCGCACAAGTTTTAGTACAGGAAAAATAAAGTGCAAAATCTACTTGTTTTGCCGCCTTTATTGTTCCTGGACTCACCAAACTTTCGAACCTTGCGAAATAGCCAACGGACATTCCTTCAAAACTAAGGAAATGCTGTACTGAGATATGCAACGTCATAAAATTACTGTAGAAAAAATATGAGTTAAAAGAATTTCAAATGATGTCACACCTTAACACGCAAAATTTCCACAAACTTCATTCGCGTTAATGAATCACAAACCCGAAATAATTTACCTCATTGATCTGTCTAATAGAACTACAAGTGCTTTAGTAGTATGAGAGAGAGAGAGAGAGAGAGAGAGAATTCTAAATTGTTAAGGAAGCTTAGTTCGTAAAATGCTAGGAGAAAATTAAAGATAACTGCATATATAAATATACGTAACACAAAGGAAGTAATGCAGTACAAAAAGAAAGACCCAACACAAACACGACTCCGAGGAAAAACAAAAGGAACAGAGAACAAGCAGGAAGAGAATAAAACTCCACAGTAAATAAAGAGACAGAGGAGAAAAGGCTCTGAGCGTAAAAAGAGCGCTGGAGAAAACAATTGGCAACGTGACCAGACGTTCGATGGGTTGAAAAAGAAATGTCTCGGTAAAAGAGAGAAAGAAACACGGACGACAGGAGGCAGAGGGACGCTGCAAAGACAACGCTGATATTCTGGACCGGACCCACAACGGTCACATGTACTCGGCGCCTCCCGTACAGGCCGCGCCGCACCTTTTCAGCGTTACTCTGGAACACACACACTGTGTCGGCAGCCACCTTTGTGGTGTAGAGTCTCCCTTTCGCTAAGGGATCGTGACTCGGAAATACAGGCACATCAAATCGATTACATGACCCCCGGCCAAAAAACAATGGCGAGTTATTTTGCAACTTGGAGAGTATTTCCTCATGTACAGTACGTACGCACCTACTTACGTACTTATGTACGTATCTGTTTATGTACGAACGTACTACATCTATGTGCCTAAGCATGCACCCATGAGCGTACTTATGTACGCACCAATGTACCGTACTTATGTACGCACATACGAGTATTATACGTATTTGCTTACGCACGTGTACGTACTGACGCACACACATGCACGTACTTACGTACCGGCTTATGCACGTACTTACGTATGCACCTATGCACGTACTTACTGTACGTATGCACCTATGAGTGTACCCATGTATTTACTAATGTATGCGCCCATGTAGGTACTTACCTACGAACCTACGTACGTACTTACGGACCCACCTACATACGAACGTATGTACGTGCTTACGTATGAAGGTACAGACGTCGGAATAAGTTCGTTTCCTTTTCAGTGGACTAAGGTGTTTGTAACACTGCTCGATGGAGAGGTATCCCCTCCTCCTCGCTTCCTCATAGTCCCACACTCCCACCCAACCCCCCCACTTTTCTCTCCGACCCCATAACCCCACCCGGTACCCTCCATACTCTCGCTCACAGCCAGCTAAGGGTTTCTGTACTTCAAGCACCTCTCTGATTACGTGTAGTCCGAACAACTAATAAAGGGATAGTACAGAATATATCATAAACCAAGTTAGGAAAAGGTTTACTACACACACACACACACACACACACACACACACACACACACATACAGAGAGAGAGAGAGAGAGAGAGAGAGAGAGAGAAAAAAGACAGGGAGCGACAGGCGGAGAGGGAGAGCGAGTCGAAAAATGAGGAATGAGAGGGCAGTTACGGAGAAAATAAAAAGAGGAGAGGCAAGGAGAGAACAACGAGAGCTAAGAAAAGAGACAGAGAGTGAGAAGAGACAGTGAGAGGTGAAATGTGATACAAGCAGTGTGAAAGGGAAAGAGGAAAGGGAGTTGTGAATCGAAAGGCCGGGAGACAAGGAAGTAGAGACAAAAGGGGAGACAGCTGAGAGAAAAGGAGAATGGAGCAAACACAGAAACAGGGATAACAAAAGAAGAAAGTGGGAAAGAGAGCTACGGAACGGAATACTGAGAACGATAATGAGGAAAATTAGAAAAGAAGGCAATGTAACAGGGAGTTGGAAAAAAGTGTGTTATTCTGGCAAGGACGCAGGGAAAGAACTAAGCAGGGTAAGACGAAAGCATTGAGGCTGAGTAGAACGAATGACATACAAGTAAAAAGGGAGGGAGAGAAACAGAGAAATTAGAGAAATTTGAGGAGGGAAAATAGAGATTAAGGGTGGGAAGAAAACAGGTTAATTTTTAGGGCAAGAAAAAGGAGGGGGATATTAAGAAGGGAAGACAAGGGAAGGGGCAGGGAGGGAGGAAGAGAGGGAAAGACAGTGGGATGAGCGGAATGGAAGAAGAGATTTCGGGTGACAGGGAGAAACGGAGGAAGGAGAGAGAAAAAGGAGCATGCAGTTATTACTGGGGAAAGAAAGCAGTGAAGGAAATAGATTTAGTACAAGTAAAGAAATACGGAGAGAGTAATGAAGAAAAAAAGGTAACATATGTAACAGATGTGAAAATTAAGACAAAGTTATGACACAGGGAGGGAGAAAGAAGAGAGGTAAGGAGGGAGTGACAGAGGGGAAGAGACGAAGGAATGGAAAGAGAGGGAGGAAGGTAGAGACTGAGCAGATTGCTATAAAGAGGGGAAGGAGGGAAAAGGAAACTGGGGATGAGACAAAGGATCCTGAGAGAGAGAGGGGGAGGGGCAGTACACGACAGGCACAGACAGGTCGACAAATATTCAGAAACTGTGTGTGTGTGTGTGTGTGTGTGTGTGTGTGTGTGTGTGTGTGTATGTGTGTGTGCTTCCGTCCCTGCGTCACTTCTATAACATTGTTCCATTTTTTCACCTGAGTGTTTTCCTCTTCTCTGCTTCAGTTTCTCTCACTCACTTTTTTCAATCAATATTTCTCCTGATTGTTCTTACCATTCCAAGTCTCTCTCGCTCTTTCTTCCCCCCCCCCTCTCTCTCTCTAGGAATAAAGAGATTGTTCTCACAGTCTATATCTCCTTAATACGGCCACTTCCTAAGTTGCTGTGGAATTTTGGTCGACATACATCGACTTTAAAAAAGTTCAGGAGACTAAGGTATCAGGTTCGCCTGAGGGCTGTGGGACTTTTTTAGTACTAACTCGTAGACTTCGGGGTCAGAGAGGCGACCTGCAGTCCAAATGGACCCAGGATCGAGTCCCAGCTGGGGCAGGGAACAGTTTAAGGATTTGAATTTCCTAAAAAGTAGACTTTCCTGATCTACCAGATGACCCGCCGACATGTCGTAAAAATACCCCCCCTAATACCAATACACCAATCCTGTATGAGGCAGCCCTAGCATGTATCCAATATGGATGGTGGGTGTTAGCGCCGAGGTGGTGACATGTGGAGGTGCAGGAGGACTACTGGGCTTTGAGATAGGTCATTGCCCCAGAGAAATAGGCCCTGAAGCCTTTGCCCAGAGTCGTACACGTAAAAAAAAAAAAAAAAATCATTACACAGAAAGATGCTTACTCTTAACACGGACTCGGCACACAACCATGGTTGGAAGCTGTAAATGAAAAAAATTTACCAGCAGAATTACGTGAAAACATTTTCACGTGCAAGATCAGCTCCTCATGGACCTGACTCAACATGGACGTTGTTAACACTACAGTAGAGAAGTTTAAGGGATTCATCGGCAGGCTCTTACACTAGAATAAATGTGAACTAGATATGCATTCCCAGGCAAACAAGAGTATCTCCACGGTATGGGCTGCATAGTCATTTAGTTCCTAACTTTTCCTTGTAACTCCTCTCTCTCTCTCTCTCTCTCTCTCTCTCTTTCTGTGTGTGTGTGTGTGTGTGTGTGTGTGTGTGTGTGTGTGTGTGTAAAAGAGGTGTCTACTACCGCAACATTCAGTAACAAACTAATTCTCTCTCTCTCTCTCTCTCTCTCTCTCTCTCTCTCTCTCTCTCTCTCTCTCTCTCTCTCTCTCTCTCTCTCTCTCTCTCTCTCTCTCTCTCTCTCTCTCTCTCTCTCTCTGTCCCTGTGTGTGTGTGCGTGTGTGTGTGTGTGTGTGTGTGTGTGTGTGTGTGTGTGTGTGTGTGTGTGTGTGTGTGTGTGTGTGTGTGTGTGTGTGTGTAGTAAACCTTTTGCTAACTTGGTTTAGATATATTCTGTACTATTTCTTTATTAGTTGTTTGGACTACACGTAAGCAGAGATGTGCTTGAAGTACAGAAACCCTTAGCTGGCTGTGAGCGAGAGTATGGAGGGTACCGGGTGGGGTTATGGGGTCGGAGAGAAAAGTAGGGGGGTTGGGTGGGAGTGTGGGACTATGAGGAAGCGAGGAGGAGGGGATACCTATCCATCGAGCAGTGTTACAAACACGGAAAAGGAAACAAACTTATTCCGACGTCTGTACCTCCTTAAGCACGTGGGTACATACTTGCATACGCACCTATGTAAGTACTTAAGTACGTACGTATGTATGCACTTACGTATGCCCCTATGCACGCATTTACAGATCCATTTATGTACGAACGTTTTCCTTTTTATGCAAGGAAGAAGGAACCAAAGGCCAGGAACCAACAAATTGTATTCCCCAAGAAAAAAACTAAAACAAAATAACAGAGATCCAAATTCAGATTCGTTCATTTCGAGATGCCTAGACGCACTGCATTTGAAAGAGGTAGGCAGTAAGAAATAGAGACAGAGGGAGACAGTTCCAGAGTTGACTCGTTGCATACATGAAGGACTGGTAGTAACACTTAACTCTTGCATTAGAGAGTTGGACAGAAAAAGGTTGAGTTTTTTGCTAGAAAGGTGCTACACGACCGCTGTAGTGGTGGAGGGATGCACGCAGACGGTTCAGAGGAGCTGTGAACACTGAAGTAGCCATAGAAGAGAGGTAGAGATGCAACAGTGCAGCGAAGAGACAGAAGCTGAAGTGAGCTAGTAAGAGAAGAGATAATGAGACGAAAAGCCTTTGACTCCACCTTGTTGAGAAAACCTGTATGTGAGGAGTATGTGGGGAGAGTTGTACTCTACACAGGGGTGAATAAAACCAGTATATAAAGTCAACAATTGTGCAGCGGTAAAGAAGGCACGGACGTAATATGATCTTTCCATGATAAATCCCGAGAGAATGAAACCCTAGTTATGTTTAAAGATGATATAGGATTGAGTTGGATATTGTTAAAAATTAGAAGGTACCTGGGAAGATTGTGTCGGATTGATAGATGTAAGAGCTAATTTTTTGATGCTTTAAAATCAACAAGATTGTTTTTAAGTCAAGTCAGACATTAGGTGTGCCATAGCCTCAACCCTTTTATTGAAGTAACTGCTGAGAAGGATGCTGCGGGAAGCGAATGGAAAGGTGAAGGGTGGTCATCAGCATACGAGTGGGTAGGGTTAGATGTACAGCTTAGAAGGTGAATAAAAGGAAGAGAACTGGTAATAGGATACAGCCCTGAGGAACACAATTATTGACAGCTCTAGGAGAAGAACGGTGGCCGTTTAAAACAGCAGCTGTAGAAAGGTCAGAAAGTAAGCTAGAGATGAAGGCACAGATAGAAGGATATAAACCGTAAGAGAGCAGTTTGGAAATTAAAGATTTATGCCAGACACAATTAAACGCCTTTGAGATGTCAAGTGCACCGGCAAAACATTAGCCAAAGTCCCAAAAAGAGGATGACCTGATGTCTGAAAAATGGGTGAGAAAATCGCCAGTGGGGCGTCCCTGGCGGGACACATACAGACGATCAGAAAGAAGGCTGTGATAGGAAAGATGCTTTAATGTTTTTGTTATGGGTAGACTCGAGAACTTTCGAAACACAGGATGTTAAAGCAGTTGGGCAATAGTTATAGGGATGGGCATGTTCACCCTTCTTTGGGACAGGATAAATGAGAGCAATCTTCCAGCAAGAAGGAAAGATACATGTTGACAAAAAGCGAGAGAGTTTACACAGGCAGAGTGTAAGCACAGAAGCACAGTTCTTGAGGACAACAAGAGTAACCCAATCAGGACCATATGCCTTGTTAGTATTGAGGCCAGTGATGGCAGAAAGTACAGTCAACTAAAGAAATTTTAATGTCAGCCATGAGGAAGTCAAAGGGAGGAAGTGATGGAAGAACAGCACTGGAATCGTCTAAGGTGGAATAGGAGGAAAAAATCTGAAGTTCTGCCTTATCAGTATAAGAATAGTTACAGAGCCAAATACAAGTCGCGATCCAAAGAAAGTATCCAGGCCTTGTCGGTGCCGGGGCCAGGAGAACAAGAATGGTCTGGTGTTCGGACACAGCTCCAAACACCCTCCCCTCCTTCTCTGTCCCCAAGTACCACCAACTCCCTTGATCGAGAGGTTGCTCACTCATTTGCCTCGCGGTTTGAAGCGCGCGCACGTACGCACACGCACGCACGCACGCACGTACGCACGCACGCACACACACACACACACACACACACACACACACACACACACACACACACACACACACACACACACACACACACACACACACACACACACACACTGCTTAAATCACAACACCCGCTGTGTCTCTTAGGGTGTGGGTGTAACGAACTTGACTCAGTTCTGTTAAAACAAATAGGTGAGCACAGATAGACGAGTACACACACACACACACACACACACACACACACACACACACACACACACACTTAAATCGTAACACCCTCTCTATCTCTTAGAGTGTGGGTGTAATTAGAGTAATTTAGCAAGTAAAACGATCTGTCTTGCGGGTGAGAGTCGTTCTGCCCAAAGCTAAATAAAACCGTCAGCCAGTAGCAAGATTGACATGACAGTTTACTTGATGAATAAATTAATTCTCGTCTCTATCTGTTAATCTGTATCTCTGTATATGTTTTTACGTCCTCCTTTCCAGGAGAGTCGTATTTGCATCTAGGGTAAATACAGTAAAGTCATCTGACATTAAGGATAATGCAGTACCATTAAAAGAACTGATAATTTGTTAATGTGAAATGATAATTCAGAAACGATCTGCCTCGCTTCCGTTCTGTTTATTCTACATGTCTGTCTGATGTTCACGTTTTTCTCAGTGGAAAGAGTTTATTCTCACTTAAGCTGAATAAAATAACCTGCCTCGAGCAGGAGTGAAATAGCAATCAGTATGAAGTGATAACTGAGAGAACGACTCTTTCCTTCTGTCTGTCTGTCTGTCCTGTTGCCTGTCACGTCTTCCTCTAAAAGAAGGGTCTGTTATCATTTAATTCGAATAAATCATATGATGGAACCAAAAATAAAATAATTCAGCGTGAATCAATAATCCAGAGTCTGTCTGTCCGTCTGTCTGTATCTAACGTAGGAGGCGTTTTCTTTCCGGAGATGGACATAATCGTTTGCCTTTAGCATGAATAAAATAGCCCTGAACTTCAAATGGCCTGTGTGTGTGTGTTTATTTTTCCTTGCTGGAATGGTTTATATTCACCTTGGGTTACTAAATGTGTTTGGTGATATTAAGAATATAATAACACTGATGAATCTTCCTAAGTAGTATGCCTGTCTTTCCGTCAGTTTTTCTATCTGCTCGTCTATCTCTCTGAAGATGGCTTGTATCCAACTACATTATTCTCTGCCAGACAGAAATCAAAGCGAACTTTAATGTTAAGGAAAATATTACAATAATTTACATTTGAAGATAATATAACGCTAGTGCCTTTTGGCATCACGTTCTTCATTAGGTTAAGGTGCAATCAGAATGTTTTCACATGTATTTACATAATATGATTTTAAAGCACGTCCTGAGCATCTTGAGATGCTTCCTACCGCGAAACAAAGGAGCGAGCTACCTCTTGACCAAGGGAGGTGGTGGTAGGTGGGATTGTGGGGAAGGGTGAAGAAGGAGGAGGGGGGGCGGATGGAAGGGTGTTTGGAGCTGTGTCCGACACCAGACTGTAGATGCTTTCCTGGCCCCGGACTCGACAATGCCTGGATACTGTCTCTGGATCGCGACAGTAGGCTGCGTATTAAAATATGTACGCACCCCCCTATGCATGTACATGTAGGTACTTTTATATGCATCTGTGTACGTACTTACGCATGCACATATATACGTGCTTAAATACGCACCTATTCCTGCTTACGTGCGCATGTACGTACGTACTTATGTACGCACATATGTACGTGTACGTACCTATGTATGTACCTATGTACAAACCTTTGTGCGTAGGCATGTATGTATTTAGCAACGTACTCATGCAGATAATTACATGATATATGCAAGTTCGTACTGTACTTTTTTACGGACGTACTTACGTACAGCTCTTACATAACTTACTTCCATACTTACGTACACTTACATAAATACTTATTTATACATAATATGATACTAAATACTAAGATGATGAACATTCTTATGTAAATAGTGTTTATGTACGTATTCACGTAAATGCTTAGGTTACGTATTTCCATAAGTACATCTTACGTATTTACGTACGTAATGAAGTCCGTATGTAGGCAAGGTAGTAGTACACAAGATTACCGGCATTCTCGAGTGCATAAATGCGTACGCACTCCAGTAAGTACGCCGTTATGCACCTATATACGAATTTACTTACTATATTTCCGTATATTGGCGTAGGCCTAAAAGTACCTACGTACATATCTACCGTACATGAATACTTAAGTACATATGTACATGAACAATTAAGTCCGTTTTTGTATATACTTGTCCTTAGGTACTTTCGTGATCATGTGCGTCAGTGCATTATACATATGTATTTATGTAGAGTAGTACTTGTGTTGTGGGGAGGTGGAGGGGGAGGAGAGGGAAGGGAGGAAAAAGGGGGAGGAGGGAGTTTGGGTGTCTGTTTATATTCAGTAATGTGATAAATCTGTGGCAGCCGACTGGTCGGGCAAATTGTCCCACCAAATTCCCTGCTCACCGCAGATGAAAGGGAGGTAAACACAGCGTTGGTGAACAGCCCTTGAGGCTGGTCGTTGGCTTCCCTGAGACATCGTCCGACGCTGTCTCTCGGCGGCCATTAGTGAATCCTGGCCCCAGATTTTCTAATGGCCGCTGGGTAACAGCCCGTGTGTGTGTGTGTGTGTGTGTGTGTGTGTGTGTGTGTGTGTGTGTGTGAACAAAATAAACAGCAAGCGAGCCCAGTGCATGAGGCCTGAGGTGGCTGTTGTTTACGATAATGTTTTAGTCTCAGTATTACAATGCATTAATTTCTTTCTGTAGCGTATTGATAGTTTGATAGTTATGTTAGATACTTTTCACATATCCTAGTGTTTTATGTTTGTGTAATAGCAGTGTGAAAAGAGTTTTAAGTATGAGGTCAGCTTGAGATGTAGCTGCCATTTACGAATGATGGGTGGGGGGTTGCTGGGTTGGGGTATGGGGAAGGGTTCGGAGCTGCGGTAGAGGCGGGTGGAGCCCATTTCGACCCCCCCCACCCTCCACCCCCCCTCTCTTTCCTGGGTATACAGGGGTAGGAAGGGGGCACCACCGAGCAGAAATTAGTGTTCATGAGTGTACAGTGCATGGGTGCATACCTAGGCATGTATATACGTTTGTATGTAAACAAGAGAGGGAGTATGTATGAAGAAGAGAGGGAGTCTTTCTGCAATGATGTTGATGAGTGTCTGCAGAGTTTTGGAGCGAATGTGAATGTGGTAATGATGGGAGATCTGAATGCTAGAGTGGGAAATGTAGCAGCTGAAGGTGTAGTTGGTATGCATGGTGTGCCTGGAAGAAATGAAAATGGGGAACGAATGATAGCGATGTGTGTTGAGCGAGAGATGGTGATTGGAAATACTCTGTTTGAGAAGAAAGATATTTATAAGTATACATGGGTCAGACAGGAGGGTGGAAGGGTTGCTGATAGAGCTTTGATGGACTATGTGGTTGTGTCTAGGAATGTAATAGGAAAATTGTTGGATGTGAGAGTTCTGAGAGGGGAGGGTGGAGGTATGTCTGACCACTACCTGGTGGAGGGAAAGTCAAGAGTAGGTAAGAGATGGGTGAGAGCTAGGAGGGTTAGGTGTGGCAGGGAGGTTTTGAAAGTGAGTGAGTTGGATAAAAGAGAGAGAAAGATAGAGTATCAGGAGAAATTGAAAGATGAGTGGAACGCACTGAAAGATCAGGAAAATGGCAGTTTGGAGGAGGAATGGCAGTTGTTTAAGAGTGCTGTGGTGGGGCATGCAGAAGAGGTGTGTGGTGTGAGATGTGTGGGTGGTGGTGTAAGAAAAGGAAGTGAATGGTGGTGCGAGGAAGTAAGTATGGCTGTGGCTGAGAAGAGACGTGCATATGAAGTGTGGCTGCAGAAGAAGGATGAGATGTCATATGAAAGGTATAAGGAAAAGAGGAATAGGCGAGAAGGGCTGTGCATGATGCTAAAGTGGCAGCAGATGAGAGGTGGGGTAGGCGGCTTACAGAGAATTTTCAACAGAATAAGAAAATGTTTTGGAAGGGGGTGAAAAGGGTGCGAAAGGGAGAGTCTGGGAAGGAAGAACGAGTAAAAGCAAAGGATGGAAGGATGTTAATTGAGATGGATGCAGTAAGGAAGAGATGGGCAGAGTATTTTGAAAGATCGTTAAATGTAGAGGAGGAAAGGGTGGCTGAGATTGTGGCAGATGGAAGGGTGCAAGGAATAAATGTGTTGGGAGAGTTGAATGATTCTTTGATCACGAAGGAGGAAGTGGAGAAGGCAGTAAAGGAGATGAAAACAGGGAAAGCTGCAGGTATGGATGGGTGTGCTGTTGAATGCCTGAAGAGTGGTGGAGTGACCATTGTTGACTGGTTAGTTAGATTGTTGAATGTGTGCTTTGTGAAAGGTATGGTGCCAATTGACTGGGCAAGTGCTTGTGTGGTCCCGTTGTATAAAGGCAAGGGTGATAAGTATGAATGTACTAGCTTTAGGGGTATAAGTCTGTTGAGTGTTGTAGGTAAGGTTTATGGTAGAGTGTTAATTAAGAGAGTTAGAGAGGGTACAGAGGGAGTGATTGGTGAAGAGCAGTGTGGCTTTAGGAGAGGGAGGGGATGCGTGGATCAGGTGTTTGTTGTGAGACAAATGTGTGAAAAGTATTTAGCGAAAGGCAAGGATGTGTTTTGGGCATTCATGGATTTAGAGAAAGCGTATGATAGAATTGATAGGGAGGCTTTGTGGACTGTTTTAAGATTGTACGGACTTGATGGTAGGTTACTAAAAGGGGTGGAAAGTTTTTATGTAAATAGTAGAGCGTGTGTAAGAGTGGGAAATGCTGTGAGTGACTGGTTTCCTGTGCGAGTGGGACTGCGATAGGGATGTGTGATGTTGCCTTGGTTGTTTAATATTTACATGGATGGTGTTGTAAGGGAGGTGAACGCAAGAGTTTTAGGTGGAGGTCTGAGTCTGGTGAATGTTGATGGTGGAGAGTGGAATCTGAAGCAGCTGCTGTTTGCAGATGATACTGCACTGGTGGCTGATTCAGAGGAGAGATTGAGATAGTTGGTAGAGGAGTTTGGAAGGGTGTGTGAAAGGATGAAATTGAAAGTAAATGAGAATAAGAGTAAAGTGATGAAGTGTACGAGGTTGGTAGATGGTAGGGGGATGAATATAGCTTTGAATGGCGAGTTGCCTGAGGAGGTAGAGTGTTTTAAATATCTAGGGTCACATGTTGCTGTGGATGGAAGAATAGATGCAGAAGTGAAGTTTAGAATAAATGAAGTAGGAAAGGTGCTGGGAGGAATGAAAAAAGTGTTTAGATGTCGTTTGCTTAGAATGGATGTAAAGAGAAGGTTGTATGAGGGTGTTGTGGTACCGACTGCATTATATGGGGCTGAAACATGGAATATGGGTGTAGCAGAGAGGAAAAGTTTGAATATAATGGAGATGAGGTGTCTGAGGAGTATGTGTGGAGTGACGTGTATGGATCGAGTGCGAAATGATGAAGTGCGAAGTAGAACTGGAGTTGTTCGGGAGATGGCTGGTAGAGTTGAACAGAGGGTGTTGCGATGGTTTGGGCATATGGAGAGAATGGATAATGAGCGATTGGTGAAAAAGATAACTAGATCTGATGTAAGAGGTGTAAGGCTGAGAGGAAGACCACGAATAGGATGGATGGACAGTGTGAAGAGAGCACTGGATGCGAGAGGGATGTCTGTTGAGCAAGGAAGAGTGGCTGTGCATGACAGAAATGAATGGAGAGAAATTGTGAATGAATAAGTGATGACGCAGCTCTGAGGGGATATTCTCCCGCATTTGGTCTGATCAGCTAGTCAGGTCAGGTGCGGGTAAGAGGATGGGTCTGTTATGATGTGGCAGGGATAAACCAGCTCTGCTGTCGGGCCCTGCTGCGGATGTCACTGATTGCATTCCGCAGTTGACCCTTGTGCGGTGTGGTGCGGTGAGGATCTGTCATTTCTCCTCTTGGGGCTAAGATGCGAATGAATGTGTCTGAATAGATGAGTAAATGGGGAGTGTGTCGTCCTGTCTCGGCTACCTCCCTTTCCTTGGGGGAAGCAGCCTAGGTATATAGATAGTGTTACATAGCCTATGATTTCATCATCCTTTGTGTAATTTTAACGCTCAGTATGCTGCATGTTTGATCACGAGCGTGTTCTGCCTCAGTTCCCCCCTTCTACCGTTATAGTAGAGTAAGTCGTTCTCTCTGTTGCTTAGAGCGGGATTATCAGCTCTTTGTCCCCATGGCTTCATTTGCGCGTCCTGCTTACAAGTTGTATCAGGCTCTGCTGGCCCCTATATAATGAGCTCAGTCTCTGCATCATTGCCACTTAGATCTGCTCCTCATTTTGTTCACATCTCTGTCCTCCCCTGTACAGATATTATTATTGTGAGTGCTCAAGAAATCTCCAACCATCTAGCAGCTGTGTGTAATTTGAGTATAACTGTTGTTGCATTTTTCCTTGTACTGTATAGCATAAGTTTAATTTGTAGGCCTAGTGAAGTTATTGTAATTCATGTAGGGTTCTTTGTCAGTCATTTTTGATAATAGTTTGTATCTGTAATAATTTATCTTGCATTCACTGAGTATTATCTGGTATCTCATTTTATCAGGGCTGACTTAGATAAATTTACTCTTGCTAATTTCGTGTTAACAGAGGCTATTGCAGTTAACCATATATTTAACCTGTTTATTTGCCATTACATAATCCTTATGAGTCCTGAATGTTTTGTTGTTAGTTTAAGCATTAAACTTTAACTTGTAATTTTACCTAACTCTTTTGTTTTGAACCTGGAACTTTACGGGACAGTAGTGACTCTTAGTATTCTCACTTAATGTGTATATTATCTTTCTCTGTTCCGTAACATAAATTTGGCGACCTCATATCAGGATATTCAGGATATTATCATAAGGATATTGTCTGATATTTTGTGACTGTGATATATTCATGATGGCTACTATTTCTACACTTGATGAAGCCAGGGATTTTTTGTCAAATGTGCAAACAGTGTGTGATATAGAAAACAGAACAAAGAATGAACTTAAGCTTGTTGCTCAACAATTGGGAATTGCAGTTCACTCTCATCATTCTAAAGATCAAATTGTTGGCATGATTAATAAAAGCTTGTTTAATGTAACTCCTCCAAATGAGCAAACGCAGATTGAATTAGCTAAGTTCCAGCTAGCCCTGCAGGAGGCTCGTGTGAAGGAAGCTGAATTTCAAGCACGTGCTAAGGAGGCTCATGTTAAGGAGGCAAATGCTCGTATTCAAGAGGCAGAGGTACGGGCTCAGGCACAAATTGAGCTTGCCAGGATTCAGGCAGACCATGAGTATCGCATGAAACAAGGTGGAACTGGATCATCTTGCTCTGATGATTTTGATGTGGCTAAAAATGTTAAACTTGTCCCTCCTTTTAATGAATCTGATTTAACAAAGTATTTTCAGTTGTTTGAAAGGGTAGCTACAGGTTTTAATTGGCCTAAGGAGTATTGGCCAGTACTCCTTCAAACTGTTCTCACCGGTAAAGCTCAAGTAACTTATGCATCTTTGCCTCAGGATCAGTCTGATTATTATGATGTAGTTAAGAGCTTGATTCTTAAGGCCTATGAGCTTGTTCCTGAAGCTTATAGAGTAAAATTTAGGACAACTTACAAGCAAGATAAGCAATCCCATGTTGAGTATGCAAAAATCAAAGAAGATCTGTTAGAGCAGTGGTTAAATTCTAAGAATGTGGATTCTGATTTTGACAAATTTAAGCAGATGATTTTGCTGGAGGATTTCAAAAGGTGTATTAGTAAAGATGTAAGCCTATATCTTGATGAGAAAAGAATAGATAATTTGTCTGATGCTGCAGTTTTAGCTGATGAGTATGTTCTCACTCACAAGAGATATTCTAGAGAAAAAGGGAAAGCTGAGAGTAAGTACGTTGCCTCTACTCAGAGTACAGGTAACAGGAAAGAGAATAAGGATGATGTTTCTCCAGGAAGTAAATACCAGCTTCACCTCTAGATTTCAGAAAAAGTAAATGTACTTATTGTAGTAAACTTGGTCATACTACGGAGAGATGTTTCAGGAGACAGCGTGATGTGAACAAAAAGGAGTCTTTAAATATTCAGTCAATTGGTCTAGTGTCCACTCTTGAGAGTTCCCAGAATTCTTTAACTGAGTTAACTGAACCTGCTTTGAGGGGTAACTTAAATTCTCATGATGGAGCTCCTCTTTTGAGCAGTAACGTGGGTGACACTCTCAAGAGTTCATGTGCTAATTTCCTGTCTGATGGTTTTGTCAGTCCTCTGGACAGTAATGACAGGAAATCAGTTAAAATATATCGTGATACAGGTGCTTGCCAATCCCTTATGCTGACCAGTGTTCTAGGCTCTAATGTTAATTCCTCTGATGAAACTGTAATCTTACAAGGTGTAGGGAATAATTACTTCTCTGTTCCTCTGTGCAGAGTGAATTTAGAGTCTGGTTTTGTTAATGGTTCTGTTATGGTTGGGTTGGTTGAGACACTCCCAATGTCAGGTGTAACTTACTTACTTGGAAATGATATTGGTGGAAGTCAAGTGTGTCCAGCTCCTCAGTTGTCTAGTGAGCCAGTGGCTGCGTCCCAGGATTGTGATGTCCCTGATGTGTTCCCTGCATGTGCTGTCACTAGGGCTAAGTCTAAAGTTACTGGTGATTTAGAGGATAATGATGATGATGATGTTATCCTAGCTGACACTTTTCTTGCTAATTTGGACCACTCACCAGATGAGGCAGTACCCCGTAGTGTTGATAATTTGTCTCGTCAAGAGTTGGTTGAGTTGCAGGTTGCTGACCCTGAGTTGAAAGGTCTAGCTAACTCTGCTTGCAGTGAAGAAGAGTCAGCCGGTGCTTCTACTTGTTATGTAAAGTCAGGAGTACTTATGAGGAAGTGGAGACCCCCAACAGCATCAGCCGACTGTGAATGGGAGGTTGTACATCAAGTTGTCATCCCTCGTGTTTGTAGGCAGGATATCATTAGAGTGGCTCATGATTCCAGTTTGGCAGGACACCTTGGAGTGAGGAAGACTGTGGCACGCATTTTGAAACACTTCTACTGGCCAGGTATCTTCAGGGATGTTTCCTGGTATTGTAAGTCTTGTCACACCTGTCAAGTTGTGGGGAAGTGTAATCAGACCGAAAAGGTTGCACCTCTAGTTCCCATTCCTCCTTTTGAGGCGCCTTTCACCCGTGTGTTGGTGGATATTGTGGGCCCTCTTCCTAAGACTTCTTCAGGATTTTCTTATGTGTTGACCATGATTGATATGGCTACTCGTTATCCTGAAGCCATTCCACATAGAAACATCTCAGCAAAGAACGTGGTTAAGGAAATGCTAGGGTTCTTCACAAAGTTTGGTCTGCCCAAGGAGGTACAGTCAGACCGAGGAAGTAATTTCATGTCAAATGTTTTCAAGCAGTCTCTGAAAGAGTTTGGCATCTCCCAGATCACGTCTTCAGCTTACCATCCCCAGACCCAAGGAGCGTTGGAGAGATATCATCAAACACTCAAATCGATGCTCAAGAAATACTGTTTGGAACATCAGAAAGACTGGGATAAAGGTCTTCCATTCGTTGTGTTTGCTGCAAGAGAATCTCCAAATGAATCACTGGGCTTCTCACCTTTTGAACTACTGTTTGGCCATGAAGTAAGAGGACCCCTTAAGCTACTCAAGGAATGCTGGCTGTCGGAGGAAGATGACGTCAACCTGCTGGAGTATGTGATGAATTTCAAAGAACGGCTGTCCACTGCTTTACAGCTGGCGAGAGAGAATTTAGGAGCTGCTCAGGAGAAGATGAAGACTTGGTATGATAAGAAGTCCAGGTTACGCCACTTTCAGCCAGGAGATCAGGTTTTGATTCTGCTACCAGTTCATGGGCAACCTCTTCAAGCCAAGTTTAGTGGCCCTTATTTCGTGGAGAAGAAACTCAGTGATGTCAGCTATGTCATCGCCACACCAGATCGTAGAAAGAGCAAGCAACTATGTCACATCAACATGCTAAAGTTATATCACAGGCGGGACGAAAATAATCCAGTCTGCACTGTAGCTGTTCCACCCGAGTCTGCAAGTGAAGCTCTCCCATGCAGTATGAGCCTGAGTGATAGTTTGGGGAAGAATCCTGATATCATGAATGATCTCCAGACTAAGCTTTCTCATCTACCTCCCAAGGAAAGGCAGGAGTTTTCGGCATTACTGCAGGAGTACCCGCAAGTGTTCCGTGCCACTCCAGGAAGAACCACTGTGTTGATGCATGATGTCGATGTTGGAGACGCAAAGCCAATTAAATTGCCTCCTTACCGTGTGAACCCAGTGAAAGTTCCTCTCATCCAGAAGGAGCTTGGCTACTTGTTGGACCACAAGATGATTGAGCCCTGTCAGAGCGAGTGGAGTTCTCCTGTTACTCTGGTCCCTAAGCCAGGTGGGTCACAGCGGCTTTGCATCGACTACAGACGTGTTAATCAGATAACTAAAACAGACACTTACCCTCTCCCTCGTGTGGAAGATTGCATAGACAAGATCGGAAAGGCTAGGTACATAAGTAAGTTTGATTTGTTAAAGGGATACTGGCAAGTACCTATGACTGAACGTGCTAGGGAGATTTCATGTTTTGTAACACTAGGAAAGGTTTTTGCATGTTCTGTAATGCCGTATGGTATGAAGAATGCACCAGCCACATTTCAGAAGCTCATGAATGTTGTAACAGAGGGTTTGGCAGGGTGTGTTGTTTATATTGATGATGTATTAATCTTCAGTGACAACTGGAAAGATCACCTATGCCATGTCAGTAATTTTCTTGACCGTTTAGTTCATGCTAATCTTGTAGCTAATTTATCAAAGTGTGAGTTTGGTCAAGCTGAAGTTCAGTACCTTGGGTATGTAATTGGTGATGGACATGTTGCACCACCAGGAGCTAAGGTTCAGGTTATAAGTGATCTTCCCAGACCTAAAAGTAGGAAAGAGCTACAAAGATTTTTGGGAATGGTAGGTTATTACAGGAGATTTGTTCTTAACTTTTCTATTCTTGTATCACCACTTACAGACCTACTGAAAAAGGGAGTTAAATTTGTCTGGACCGATAACTGTGAATCCTCTTTCAACAAACTTAAAGCTATTCTATTAAGTCAGCCAGTGCTCGCTACTCCAAATTTTGCTAAGCCTTTTAAGATGGCTGTTGATGCAAGTGATACAGGAGCTGGGGCTGTTTTGCTGCAAGAGGATGATCAGGGTATTGAACACCCTGTATCTTACTACAGTAAGAAGTTCACTCCACCTCAAAAGAACTACTCCACTATTGAGAAAGAGCTTTTGGCCTTGATTTTGGGTTTACAGCATTTTTCATTTTATTTGTGTTCTGGTTTTGACCCCATAGTCATTTATACCGATCATAACCCACTGAAATTCCTTAGTAAGTTTAAAGATAAAAATCAGAGATTGACAAGATGGAGTCTACTTCTTCAGGAGTATTCATTAGACATACAACATGTCAAGGGGAAAGAAAATGTTATTGCAGATTGCTTATCTAGACTTTAGACAGATTGTTTTAGAGTAATAAGAAATTTCCTTTGTAAATTTCTTTTTCTTTGTGGGGAGGTGTTACATAGCCTATGATTTCATCATCCTTTGTGTAATTTTAACGCTCAGTATGCTGCATGTTTGATCACGAGCGTGTTCTGCCTCAATTCCCCCCTTCTACCGTTATAGTAGAGTAAGTCGTTCTCTCTGTTGCTTAGAGCGGGATTATCAGCTCTTTGTCCCCATGGCTTCATTTGCGCGTCCTGCTTACAAGTTGTATCAGGCTCTGCTGGCCCCTATATAATGAGCTCAGTCTCTGCATCATTGCCACTTAGATCTGCTCCTCATTTTGTTCACATCTCTGTCCTCCCCTGTACAGATATTATTATTGTGAGTGCTCAAGAAATCTCCAACCATCTAGCAGCTGTGTGTAATTTGAGTATAACTGTTGTTGCATTTTTCCTTGTACTGTATAGCATAAGTTTAATTTGTAGGCCTAGTGAAGTTTTTGTAATTCATGTAGGGTTCTTTGTCAGTCATTTTTGATAATAGTTTGTATCTGTAATCATTTATCTTGCATTCACTGAGTATTATCTGGTATCTCATTTTATCAGGGCTGACTTAGATAAATTTACTCTTGCTAATTTCGTGTTAACAGAGGCTATTGCAGTTAACCATATATTTAACCTGTTTATTTGCCATTACATAATCCTTATGAGTCCTGAATGTTTTGTTGTTAGTTTAAGCATTAAACTTTAACTTGTAATTTTACCTAACTCTTTTGTTTTGAACCTGGAACTTTACGGGACAGTAGTGACTCTTAGTATTCTCACTTAATGTGTATATTATCTTTCTCTGTTCCGTAACAATAGATAGATGTAAACAGATGCATTGCTAAGTACGTACGTTGGTTCACCATAGTATGTAGGCTACTGCACATGAAGAAATACCCTCCACGTCACAGATACGTCAGTAGTGCATTGCCTTTGATTGGGGGTCACATAATCGATATTATGTGCTTCTATTTTCAAGTCACGATCCTACATGGGTGGTTTGGAGGTCCCTTAGAGAAATGGAGACTGCGCTACAAAGATGGCAGCCGACACAAGTTGTGCAAGCTAATGTAACGCCGAGAGGGAGCGGTGGGGTTAGTAAGAGAGGCGCCATGAACACGAGAACGACAGTGAATCTGTTGCCTGATTCACCTCCTGAACGCGCAGTCAGCTTAGCCTTACACTGTCTAGAAGAATAGAATTAAAGCCTTAAGTGGGAGCATATATCATGTATATTTTATCCTTGCTGCCACTTGAGAATTATATTCATCTTAGGATGGAAATATCAAAAAGTGGGGGAGGAGTGGATGGTCTTCATTAACATCATTGTGAGAGAGGGACCTTCATATTGGTGGTACCGATATAGCAGGGTGACTCCACTGCCTGTTTATACAAACGTCGCTCATTTTATTCCCTATTCCCCCAGTAGGAGGCTGGTGGACGACAGAAGAGTAATTTCAGCCTGCAGTCCAATGAGGCGAGAAATGAACGATGAAGATCAACTGTAACTCTTGCTTTGAATTGCTGCTGACCGTAGGAAACGATTTTCTGAACCAAAGAAGTAAAGAAGTGTTTTTTGGTAACTGAGCGACAATGAGCGAGTTAGCGCTCATGATACCGCCGCCTTCGAGCGGATGTTACCTATTTGGGGGGACCCGGATGCTTCCAAGATGAACTTTTGGGGCCATGAGCGACCTCTAAATATGAACAGATTTCTATGAAATTTTCTGCAGCTGATTTTTTTTTTTTTTTTCAAAAGGAAGAAACTGAAAGGGTGGGAGCATATGAAATCGGCAGTAGAAAATTTCATAGAAATCTGTTCATATTTAGAGGTCGCTCATGGCCCCAAAAGTTCATCTTGGAAGCATCCGGGTCCCCCCAAATAGGTAACATCCGCTCGAAGGCGGCGGTATCATGAGCGCTAACTCGCTCATTGTCGCTCAGTTACCAAAAAACACTTCTTTACTTCTTTGGTTCAGAAAATCGTTTCCTACGGTCAGCAGCAAAATTCAAAGCAAGAATTACAGTTGATCTTCATAGTGAGTTAGTCGTATATTGAAATGTGTTCTGCACTCTAATTAACTACCATCAGGTTCTTGATTTTTTTTTTTTTACTGTTTCCTGAAACTCCTGATGGTGTTTCCACGTTTCATCCAAGAAACTGCTCTTCAAGCTGAGCCGTTCGAACAGTTTGCATGACTTCTTTGTGACGAAGAATTCCAGACTTGTATCATCACCAATGGAGTCTGCACAGGTCTGATTCAAATAATCTAAATCCCTTTCCCTTTCTCGTATCGACTTCACAACTGCATGTTTTTCGTCCATGGGAACAGCAGGATCAAACAGTGCCACCAGTTCCTGTGACAGACACCACAGATGCCTCACAAATTTCATGGCTGTAGCTTTGGCGATCTTCACGTTCCTGTATAACCGCAGTGCCTTGAGGAGCTGAAGGTCGTTGGTTGGAGCATTGGATGTCAATGGTGCTTGAATGCATGACTTCAAATTGATTTTCATGGCGAATTCACCTACTTCCTTGATACAGTTCTTTTCTCATGCTGTCAGGTTGGCCAGCTGGTCGCGGAAAAGTCTCATCGTCAGTATGTAGAGTTCTTTGTTCATGCAGTAGGCATGAGGCATGATGCATTATACCAGGGTGCTTGAAAGTATGTCCATTGAGGTGACCACCAAGATACAAGGTGGAAAGCCCCAAGAATTCTCGGTAATCATTTCGGAAGGACCCGTTCGTTGGTTGCTCTTGGGTGAACCTGAAGATTGTTTCTCCCTCTGCGTCAGCCATGTCTCCCTCTTCTAATTGATCGATACAGTTGTACTTCTCCTGGAACATCTTGAATATCAGGTCCTGATGAAGGTCCGTAGCAAGCCCTGAAGATTTCCGCTATGACAGTTTCCAAAATATGGGGTCTGCATGCCAGATTGAGAAGATCCCTTTCTATCTTCTTTTCCAGATGTACACAGGCTCCAGTCAGACGACCAGTGGCAGCAATGGTATCAAAACACATTCCGATGGTATTTGGAGAGAGACCCCAATAGCAGGCTATACACGGCATCAGCCTGCATTTGGCCACTCGCTGATGCAAGTTTTGGTACACCCAGGAGCTGACACTGCCTAGCTAGGGAAGAAACTCGAACAGAAAGGCGATTAACACACTCGGCTTACGCGAAAAGCAAGAAACCATGGTAGATCTGGTAACACTATCCTTTGAGAGCTTGCCAGATGTCGCTTACTGTTTAATTATTATTACGGTAATCTAAAACAGTAAAAACAAACCTTACTTCTACAGTCGCAAGATTAGCTTATTTTGTTTATTCAACTCGATAAAATCAGTTTGGAGAGCAGGGAAGTATGGGACACACACACACACACACACACACACACACACACACACACACACAAAGAAAACATTGCCGTCTAGGTCTCTGTATCCAGTGGAAGGTTGCCAAGTCCAGGGAATTTTATTCGAAGCTTCGAGAAAGCGAGTAATCGCTTGCTTGGACGATTGCACAGGCTGGAGTTAATTGGCCACGTCTGAGTTTTGGGCTACTGGGAATCAAAAGAAAAAAAAAATGACATAATTTTCGTATCATTGGCACAAATCGTGTTTAAAATAGAAAAATATGGCGTAAAAATAGCCTTGACATTACATCAAGTATACTTGTACATGCTGAACATTCTTATGCCTCCATTTTGCCGAAAAAAGGAAATTACTGCTTACTACTTTAGTCCATCCATCTTTTCACAGTGCTCGTGGTAATTCTGCTTGGATATCACGCCCCTCCCTCCCCTTTCCCAAGTACTGGATCCGGCCTTGTGTATTGTACGGTATATATTTCTGATGAGATCTGATTAGAATTCCTAAAGGTGAAGTACAGCGATTAAAGAAAAAAAAAAAGTATGGAGGGACCTGACTAACAAGTGGAATCCCCGACACTTTAAATGGTGGAGGCCGCGACATTCACATCAGTCTTGGTTCTTGCGGAGTAGCCATTGCGGTGATTGTCGGTGTGATGTAGCTTCTATGCCACCATGCCATTAGAAAGTAGTTGCTGTTGCGTAGTTGCTGTTGCGTCTAATCGTTATTATTGTACTGTGGCTCGTCCATCATAAAGGACTGCATTTACTCCTAAATTACGATAGCTTCGTCTTGGTGTCTGCAGACGGTTTTATATGATTAGGAAAATTTTTCAGACTTGTGGATATATAATTATACCCTTCACTGATCTGTTCACAACCAGAGGCTTTTCCCACATTAAGCAAACCCATCTGGAGATGGGAATAATAAACTAAACTATACATTTTTTTTACACTGCCTAAAAATGCTCTCTTTCTCCATCTTGAATACTGAGCTGTAGCAAAAAATTAGCTCTATAATATGATGCTGGTCATGAAGTGTTATGGAGAGGATGTATAGCCATAGTATTGTCATTTTCTGCCACTGGGCTACGTGAAATAAGCTTCACATTGACGAAAATCTGGACCAAGGTAGTTTGAAAGAGCTATAACACGTCCACAGACTGAAGGTGATAATGAACGGCCGTATACTTATTGCTGAAGCCAGTAAATATTGGGGTGGGCAAAAAGCGTCGTCAGGGTGGTCGCGTCCCTCCTCCCCACCCGTCTCTCTCTCTTTCCCCTCCTGGGCGTCAGTGGCTGCCATAAATCTGCCGTCACAAAGAAGTGTGTGGGAGGGTAGAGTGGACTGGTAATAAATGTGGCGTTGAGCCTGATGTGGGAAAAATACGAGTAAAAAGAAACGCTCTAAAGTGGTTTGCCAATGTGGAGCAGGGTGACCAGATTTCTTGTGCAGGATAATATTAAATCGAAAAAAAAAAAAAAGCTAAATTGACTGCAATGATGCCGGAACCTTATTTTACATTAAATGTTTTAATATTTCATTTAGTGTGCACACACTCTTTTATTTGGTATACTTTACAAAACAGTGTAATGGATCATATTGTTAGCAATGCTCTCTCTCTCTCTCTCTCTTTCTCTCTCTCTACTGTATATATATCTATATCTATCTATATATATCTATCTATCTATCTATCTATCTATCTATACACAGTATAAAGATTCTTATTTCATATTACCAACAATAATTCATGTATAGGCTAAAGCAACTATAAGCAAGTTAATGGTTTAATTGATTTTGAGAAATGTCTGTGTGTTAAAACGGCGTGCAGAAATGATTGTTGAAGAGCATGTACCATTAAAAATCAACTCTTGCAGAGAAAATTAAAAATATATATGTAAAATCATAGCATACTACCAGTCTTCAGTCGTCTTAATCACACTATACAGTGCTTGTGTCCTACTTTGACAAAGGAATAGTTTTTATTCCGCCTCACTCAAAGTAAATAAAAAAAATATATTGTCCACTGTTTATAACATGCAGAAGAAAAACTACCAATGGAATATCAATATCGTTTTTTTGTTCCAGGTGATTTATCAGTTCAAGATCAGTGTTGTAACTTGTACAGCTATTTATGCATAAGGAAACTGAGTGGCTTAGCATTTATTAATTTTGTTGTAGTACATTTTGAACTAAATGTAACAACGGTCTAAAAATATGCCAGATATAATTAAATTATGCTAAATATCGGTATATGCTAAATTTACCTTAATGTATATTCAGTGGTAAAGTAAATTTATGGCCACATAATTCTAAATTTATTCTCATAATACTAAATGTATTGACCCTGACTAGGAGAGTATATGATGTGGGGGTTAAGAGAAGATAATTAAGACCGTAAACAACGTGGAGAAACAAAGCGTGTCAGGATGCGGCAGGGTGTCAGGAGACAACGCTGTCACTGATTAGGAACAAGAAAGTCTGGGAGTATTGGCCAGGCTACCACTCGGACAGGCAGCGTCTGGCAACAATTAAACTTGCAAACAAATGTGTTGATTCTAAACATTATGAAACTCATGCTGAGGAGTTCACACAGAGTTGAGATCATTATACGAGGGAGACCTGTGTGTACAGCCGACAGCAGAAGTTCGTCCCTCTTAGCGTGCGTGATACGAGCCTGTTGATCTGGTAACACTGTATGAGATAGAGTTGACAGGTACGCTTTAAATGGCTAATATTAAAGAAATGTGTTCGGAGATAAGAACACATTCTCTAATATTAATTTGCAGCAGGTGGGATAATAAAGTTATTGTGAAATGTTTGACATTGGTGTATGAAGATTCTTCGTTACGGACACAGACGCAAAGGATTACTTGGACTGGACTGATGTTGCCAGCAAGTATTATATGAAATATTATAGAACGAGTGCAGTCTTAAAGGTGAGGTTGCAAGAAAACACTAATTACGATGTCAGTTACACACTAAACAAACACAGAAACTGCCAGTTCGTGTTTCGCCAGTATGCGATTTTGTTTTATAAGTTAAGTCACTTCCCTTTCCGACCTCTCTCCCCACCCGTCTCTCCTCTTCCAAGTCATGCTCTGCCATCATCCACGTTTTATCGTTAATGTTGAAAATCGTATGTCTGTAGGTAAACTGTGGGAAATAATATAAAAGTGTCAATGAGCTTCTTTTCCTCCATCGCTTGAAGTGTTATCAATGACTTGAATATAAATGTTAGTAACATGAATAAATAGTCACTGTGGTGGTTAGGAGACATTTCTCGTCATCATTTATGTAACACTTACCTAACTATCGTTCTTACAGTGCCCAAAATACACTCCCTCTCCACCCCCTCGCCGTCTCCTCCCCTCCCCCTTCCACTGTTTCCATCAATTCTCCCCCCTCCCTCCGCCCCCATTTCCAGTAACCTTTGTTTCTAGCCTGCAACACTCCGAATCCCTCCCCACCGTGTTATTGTATTGACCCTGCCCAACTTCTCTCCCTTGTCATTTCAAATGTCTTTTTCTCTCCCTTTTTCATTTTTGTCTCGGGAATCGAACAACATAACGATGTTTGGGTCATGTTTTTGTATAGTATCCTTTAATAATGTGTAATATTATAATGACCGTGACAATGGCGGTCAAGAGGCATTAACTGTTCAAAGGACGGCAGTCAGTGCCTCAGTTTAATGATCATTTTATTTCTCCTCCTCTAGCCATTAATATCTTGCTTACACTTATTTTATAAATCCCAACATACATAAAATATGAAGCACAAACGTCCTTCTTTTCACCAAAGAAAGTATAAAATGAAAAATAATCATTGCGTATGTTGTATGACTGAGGTGGTTTGGACATGTGGAGAGAATGGAGAATGAAAGACTGACTAAGAGGGTGTATGTAGGTGAGGTGGAGGGAGGGAGAGGGAGGGGAAGACCGAGGATGAGGTGGAGGGATGAAGTTGAGAGGAATATATGGGGGAGGGGGGTTGAGTTGGGGGGAGGGGAGTCAAATGGTGGGTGACAGAGCGACTTGGAGGCGTTTTGTCTGCGACAACCCTTTCGGGATTAGGGCGTCGGGCTATAGATAGATAGATAGATAGATGTTGTATGATCTACACGCATCCAGAAAATATTTTCTTAAAAGTACTGTCAGTATTCTTGGTGATAATTTGTAGATCTTCAGTTACGATTAAATATAGCAAAATAGATGATAGTCACAAAAGCTGTATCCTCATACATTTGGCTACCATAATCATCGTAATATACGATGAAGGGGGATTATACCCCTCTGGATGAGTAGGTTAAGCCCTTATCGGAATATGCTTGTCATGAGCCCGGACAGCAGACAGATGTATGTGGAAGTATGAGATTGTCGCGGTGTAAGGGTTAATTATGGTAAAGGTTCGCTTCCTATCCATCCGAGTCCTTGTCACTCCTGTATCGATAATATCGGCAGTTGCAGAACAGATGTTCAGGGCGCTGACGGACAGCCATGCCGTTACCTTTCGTTCTAACCATGCAATGCAGCTATGGGAATGGAATGATAGGGATAATCTTGCTGACTGCATTCTCTGACCTTGTAAGATCATGCGTTGAGGGAGTTCAGATCAAAGTATGTCGATGGCATATTGTTTTAAATTATATATAAGTAGACGTATCTCATAGGTCTCACTTTAGTGCGGAACACAATGTGTGGGGGGGGAGAGGGGATTATGGAAGCAGGAATACTTTGGGTGAGGGAAGGGATTACATATATTACAAGCTGGGACACAGATAAATATGTTATAACGTGAAGGGAGGAGTGAGGGATACAGAAAGCGGGAAGGAGGCGAGGAGGGAAGGAATCCACAAGGGGGGGATGGTATTGAACACTGATAGTTACGATGGACATATTGTTATGTAAGTAATTTGGTTACTTGTGTGTAATACAGTTGGCAATATAACATGCACGAGTATTGTGTTTATAATGTCATTACAATTAAGACTCAAAGTCCTGTAAATGGTAATAACTGTATTCAAATGATGAAGAACCGATCTAGTTAGGGAGGTAAACAGAAGCAGAGTCAGTTAAATGAAATCGTTGGGAAGGGTTGGGGGTGTTGAGGGAGAGAAACAAGGGGTATTGGTAGAGAGGGGGAAGGGAGGGGGGAGAAGTGATGGAGACAGTGGAAGGGGGAGGGGAGGAGACGGCGAGGGGGTGGAGAGGGAGTGTATTTTGGGCACTGTAAGAACGATAGTTAGGTAAGTGTTACATAAATGATGAGAAATGTCTCCTAACCACCACAGTGACTATTTATTCATGTTACTAACATTTATATTCAAGTCATTGATAACACTTCAAGCGATGGAGGAAAAGAAGCTCATTGACACTTTTATATTATTTCCCACAGTTTACCTACAGACATACGATTTTCAACATTAACGATAAAACGTGGATGATGGCAGAGCATGACTTGGAAGAGGAGAGACGGGTGGGGAGAGAGGTCGGAAAGGGAAGTGACTTAACTTATAAAACAAAATCGCATACTGGCGAAACACGAACTGGCAGTTTCTGTGTTTGTTTAGTGTGTAACTGACATCGTAATTAGTGTTTTCTTGCAACCTCACCTTTAAGACTGCACTCGTTCTATAATATTTCATATAATACTTGCTGGCAACATCAGTCCAGTCCAAGTAATCCTTTGCGTCTGTGTCCGTAACGAAGAATCTTCATACACCAATGTCAAACATTTCACAATAACTTTATTATCCCACCTGCTGCAAATTAATATTAGAGAATGTGTTCTTATCTCCGAACACATTTCTTTAATATTAGCCATTTAAAGCGTACCTGTCAACTCTATCTCATACAGTGTTACCAGATCAACAGGCTCGTATCACGCACGCTAAGAGGGACGAACTTCTGCTGTCGGCTGTACCTAACATGCAGTGAATCTTGCGCTGAGGTGGACATTAATGAGTACATTAATGCACAACTCTGATAAGACTTGTGATAAGCTCAGTCAGTAGACATGATAATATTAGATTGAGATACCAATTAGATTACAGTTTATTCTCCCAAATGACAATATTGTAGATATTAAGAGGAAAACCTCAAAATAACATTTAGCAAAACTCAGTACCTCCAGAAGGGTTTATTCAGCTAGGGAGAGACATTTCGAACTGGAAGCGGTTAGATACAAAGTTCATTAATTCCTTCAGCACGAAATCCTTCCTACGTTATATGCAGCCATTTGGAGGTAGTAAACATAAAGCAATGAACTGAAAGTATTAACTGTACATGGAAGGTGTTAATTGTTTACGTGCGGTGGGTCAGCGTCGTCCCGCCGCACACACCTCATACTGCAGGTGGTGGAGCCGCCCGGGCAGCCTGTGGTGCGGTTTTCGGGGCGGAGAGTTGCAGGCGATGTGCTGGGACCACTACAAGAGAATGACGCTCTGGCCATCACCTGCACTGTAGCAGGGGGCGTCCCTTCCCCTTCACTGCTGTGGCTGCGGCAGGGACAGGTGAGTGGCTAGTGTTACCATCAGCCTGCCCCTACACTTCCAGTGGCAGAGCCAGGTTGATCATCATCATCATCATCCACGAATGCCCCTCACCCATCACTGCTCTGGCGGTGCAATGAAGAGGAAGAAACTCGCCAAATTCCATTAAAAAAAATCCACTATCCTTCTCTATTACTTAGCTTTAGGCTTGCCTTTCCTTCCCCTAGTTGCTCTTATCTTGTAAACCCTTCCTGTGATCAGACAATATTTTATTTTTCCATTTGCTTCGTGATTTATTATTGCACTTGCACATTTCTTGAAATGGCTGCAGAGTTCTTAAAGATTATCGGTACTTATCAACTTAATGCTGTAACTAAAGCATGAAAAAAAAAAAAAGACCTTCCAAGGAAAACACAACTCAGCCTTATCTGAAGTTCGTGTGCCTTCTTTGTCTGTATGTGGAAGGTTGCCGAGTTACTGTTACTGCTGAGACATGCTGTGCTGGGCAGGTGGGTGAGTTCTGGGTTGGTGGGTGAGCGGGTGTGTCACTTTACATGGAAACAAGGCTTTCCAAAAATAAGAGGTATATAAGTTCGTGTGCCTTCTTTGTCTGTATGTGGAAGCTTGCTGAGTTATTCTGTTACTGCTGAGACATGCTGTGCTGGGCAGGTGGGTGAGTTCTGGGTTGGTGGGTGAGTGGGTGTGTCACTTTACATGGAAACAGGGCTTTCCAAAAATAAGAGGTATATAAACTTTCAGCCTTAAATATTCAGTCAAAGTTTTAATAAATGTGGCAGGCGGCTGTAAGTTTGTAATCCTGCTGGAGAGCCAGTGTTCCATGAGGGATAAATGTGTCTTGGCACTCTAGGGATGGCTTAGACTAACTACAGGTTTTTAGTTCCTCTAAGGGAGTACGATCCTTGGAGGTGTCGCCGGAGAGAGATTAATATTATTATTATTATTTTGATTTTCCCGGGAAAGATTACCAGTACAGTTATGTTTTAGGGACGTCACCAGAAGGAAATTTTCAACGAAGTTTGTGTACAGACTATTTCCTACCGTATTAACATTTTTGCAATGTTACGATTGATTCCTTACTCATTGATAGGGTTAGGCATATGACAGAGGAGCTAGTTGGAGAAGAACAAGGGGGATTTAGGAAGGGAAAAGGGTGTGTAGATCAGATATTTGTTCTAAGATGTTTAGTGGAGAAGTATCTAGAGAAGGGAAGGAAAGTGTATGCTGCCTTCATGGACTTGGAGAAAGCTTATGACAGAATAGATAGGCAAGGTATGTGGAAGGTATTAAGAATATATGGAGTGGAGGGGAAATTGTTGAGTGCTGTGAAGAGTATGTACGAGGGAGCTAGGGTTACGGTGCGAGTGGATGGTGAGCTGAGTGAGTTCTTTGATCTCAATGTGGGACTGAAACAGGGTTGTGTGATGTCTCCATGGCTGTTTAATATATACATGGATGGGGTCGTAAAGGAGGTGCTGGGTAGGGCAGTGGATGTGAGGGTGGCTCTAATGAATGAGGGTGAGATTTGGAAGCTTCCGGTGTTGCTGTTTGCTGATGATACAGTATTGTTGAGTGAAGATGAATGGGAGTTGCAAGGTTTGGTGAATGAATTTGGGACAGTGTGTATGAAGAGGAATCTGAATGTTAATGTAAACAAAAGTAAAGTTATGGTGTTTGAGAGGAATGAAGTCACAGAGTGTGCAGTGAGGTTGGATGGTGAGGATATGGAGAATGTGAGTGCATTCAAGTACTTGGGTAGTGTGATGAGTAAGAATGGAACTTTGGGGGATGAAGTGCGTGAAAGGGTACAGCAGGGAAGGAAGGTTGTTGGTACACTGAAAGCAGTGATGAGAAATAGGGAGGTGAGTATGGAAGTTAAGAAGTCACTGCATGATAGTACTGTGATCCCTACCCTGACGTATGGAAGCGAGGCATGGACCTTACAAGAGGGGAACAAGTCAAGAGTGAGAGCAGTGGAAATGAGTTACTTGAGAGGAGCATGTGGAGTGACATGGAGGGACAGGTTGACGAATGAAGAAGTGAAGGAACGCTGTGGGGTGGATGTGGATGTGTTTGAGAAGATTAGGAGAAATACACTGAGGTGGTTTGGACATGTGAAGAGAATGGAGAATGAAAGACTGACTAAGAGGGTGTATGTAGGTGAGTTGGAGGGAGGGAGAGGGAGAGGTAGACCGAGGATGAGGTGGAGGGATGGAGTTGAGAGGTATATGAGGGAGGGGGGGTGAGTTGGGGGGAGGGTAGTCAAATGGTGGGTGACAGAGCCACTTGGAGGCGTTTTGTCTGCGGCCACCCTTTGCGGGATTAGGGCGACGGGCTATAGATAGATAGATAGACAGACGATTGATTCCTGTTGATAATCATTTTCCGATTAATTTGCAGTTTCTTCTCATGAGGGTTGACATGGACGTCGGTATGGGGGATATCTTTACAACACCGATTTGAGAGCCTTCTTACTAAATAACCTATTGGATTACATCCATTTTAGGTCAGAATACGCCAAGATTAGGCGTAGGTTAAGTTTAGGTAGGTTTGAGTGTACTTACGGCTCTGCCATTTCTTACGAAAAATATTGCATTCAAGCAGAAAGATGATGGAAACACATAACGAAAATTATGATGATACGTATCGTGTCATGCAAAACAAGTAAATATGAATGTACAGTAAAGCAGAGAGGAACAAACGAGCAAAGTATAAATATATATATCGATATATATATAGATATATATATATATATATATATATATATATATCAGCCGTTTGAGTATCCACTGCAGGACCGGCCTATCCCGACCGAAGTCGGGACGATACAACCAATGTATCTCTACCAAGTGGCTTAGGCTGTCTAGTAGAGATTGTATGTAGGGTGAGAATTGCTAGTAAGTGTAATTGTAGTGTTGGAGTGGTTTTGGATGTGTGTGTAGTCTGTGAACCAAGTGTAATCGGCCCGCGCAAGCCGACTGGGTGCAAGCATACTGTATAGTATGCGACACTGGCTCAAACAACAGCACCCCTTATGTCCGCCAATGCAGTAAGTGGCCGGGTGAACACTCCCAAAGTTTATTACCCTGTCGGGGAGCGAACCCTGGTTCACCGGTGTACGAAACGCACACTCTACCATTGTACCACAGAGGCTCCATATATATATATATATATATATATATATATATATATATATATATATATATATATATATATATATATATATATATATATATATATATATAAAAATATATATATATATATATATACCCCAATAGCATCCTTCATGAGAGACTACCAGACACCCACCCCATAGAAACTATTCAATCCAGAGAGGCAAGAGTACACTTAGCTTGACTGCAGTGCGGTCACCAGTCTTCTATGTAACACTACGAGTATTAACACAAATTTAATCACAAATAATCCACTATACCCACTACAATGCAACCTCCGACACCACAACACACTTACCTCATGTATCAGACTCTCAGTACAGGGACATTTCTTCAGCATAATCTTAACTGTGGGAGCATTTCAATGTTCACCATCACCTTTACCTCTCATCTCCTTTCACTGATCCAGCTGACGAACAGGTCAACATTAATTCTATCCTTAATTACCTAGAGCAGCTTGTACAGCACCCTACCTATATCCCTAACAGCCATGGAGAGAGTTCCAACATACTTGACCTCTTCCTTACAGCTAATCCTTCTGCTTACGCTGTTAATCCTTGCTCTCCTTTGGCTCCTCTGGTAACATCCTTATCACCCAACCTCTCCTATCGATCCAGTAAGGTCTGTGGACCCTCCCAAGATGCGACGACTGTGGCACTTTGGTGGCGCTGATTGGGAGGCCCTCAGGCAGTACTTCTTTGATTTTTCATGGACATATTAATGCATCCCTGGCCGGAAGCCATCTAAGTGTGCCTTGCGCATTACAAAGGTTATTCTTTCAGGCATGGAAGCAAATATTCCTTTCTCATATCCTGTGACTAATGAAAAAAACAAAAAAAAACATGGATTACTCACGCTTGTTCTACTGCTGTCCATAACAGGGAGAAGGCCTCTAAAAGGTACTGGAGGCAACCCATCCCTGAATCTCATCTCTTGTATGTTTCTGCCCAGAATCATGCTTAGTCTGTTCTTCGGCCTAAAAAAATTAAGTTAATTCGTGCCAAATGCTCTGAACTCTCCAACTCAAATTCTTCCCGCTTCCTCCGGCACATTGACGAAAACTTTTCCAACAACTTTGCACCATCATCCTTGCCTTCTTTTCTCCACACTGATGGCTCTGTAGCTATTTCTTCTAGTGATAAAGCGGATGTCTTTGCACAGACTTTCTCCTCCAATTCCACCTTAGACGATTCCAGTGCTGTTCCTCCATCATTTCCTCCCCTCTGACTTCCTCACTGCTGACGTAAACATTTCTTCAATTGATGAATTTTTTGCCATCACTGACCTCAGTACTAACAAGGCATATGATCCTGTTGGGGTACTTCCTGTTATCCTCAAGAACTGTGCATCTGTGCTTACACACAGCCATGGTAAACTCTTTCGCCTTTGTCTATCAGCTTGTACCTTTCTACCTTGCTGGAAGTTTGCTCTTAGTCAGTCTGTCCCAAAGAAGAATGACCATTCCCACCCCTCTAAGTATCGCCCAGTTGATTTAACATCCTGTGTTTCAAAAGTTTTCAAGTATACACATAAGTTAAAGCTCATGTTTCTTATCACAGCCCTCTTTCTGATCGTCAATATGGGTTCTGCCAGGGACACTCCACTCACAATCTTTTCATCTACCTTTCATACTCCTGGTCATCCTCCTTTTGGGACTTTGGCAAGAGCTTTTCCGTTGCACTAGACATCTGAAAGGTTCAGCATAAATCTTTAATTTCCAAACTGCCCTCTGACGGATTCTATCCTTCTATCCGTGCCTTCATCTCTAGCTTCCTTTCTGGTCGTTCAGTAGCCGCAGTTGTAGATGGACACCGATCTTCTCCTAGAGCCATAAATCGTTGTGTTTCTCAGGGCTCTGCCCTATCTCCAACACTTCCTTTTATTTGTCAATGACATTTTACGCTGTACTATTAACCCTGTCCACTCATATGCTGATGGCTCCACCCTTAACTTTCCATTCAATTCCTGTAGTGTCCATCTCAGCAGTTACTTAAACAGACAAGGGGAGAGGCTACGGCACATCTAATGTCTGGCTTGGCTCATATCTCTGACTGGGGTAAAAGTAATCTTGTTTTATAATACAACAAAAACTCAGTTCTTACATCTATCAACCCGTCAAAATATTCCGCATTAGTATCCTCTAATTATTAACAATATCCAATTCAATCCTGCATCATCTTTAAACATACTTGGGGTTTCATGCTCTTGGGATTTATCTTGGAAAGATCATATTACTTCTCGTGTAACATTTGCTTCCAAGAGATTAGGTGTGCTAAGCCAACTTCGTGCCTTCTTTACCCCTGTACAGTTGTTGACATTATACACTGGTTTTATTTGCTCCTGTGTAGAGTATAACTCTCCCATGTGGGGAGGCTTCCCACATACAGCTCTTCTCAACAAGGTGGAGTCAAAGGCGTTTCGTCTGATTAATTCTCCTCCTCTTATTGGCTCCTTTCAAGCTCTGTCTCTTTGTTGCACTGTTCCATCTTTACATCTTTTTTTATTGCTACTTTATTGGCAACTGCTCCTCAGAACTGTCTGTTTACATCCCTACACTACTACGGTGGGCGGGTAGCACCCGTCTAGCAACAAACTCTCATCTCTTTTCATTCCAACTCTCTAGTCCAAGAGGTAACCTTTACTCCCAGTCCTTCATGTATGCAACAGGTCAACTCCGGAACTGTCTTCTTCTGTCCGTGTTTCCTACTGCTTATGGTATCCAGTATTTCAAACGCAGTGTGTCCGGACATCTGGAAATGAACGGATTTTGAATTTGGCTCTCTGTTATCTTGTTTTAAGTTTTTCTTGGAGGGAACACTTTGTGGGTTCCTGGGCTTTGGTTCCTTCTTCCTTGCAGGAAAGAAAAAAAAGGCTGAAGTGGCCAGTTGCCTGCAGTCCACTTGGTTCACAACCAATATTAATGATCCTGGGGTTGCAGCAGCAGCAACAATAACAAGAACGCCAAGGAGTGGGACAATATATGGGTGTTTTTCCCGCCTTGTATATCTTTCCCATAGAATCTGAAACATGCATTAATCTTGCGCGCATTTAGCATTATAACTATCCCTTGCAATACAATGCACTTCTTGGCGAACACCTCTTATATTCTGTCTGTTTTTCATCGATTCCTTCTTTGCATCATCGAAAGGGTAGAAGCTTTGGCTAGGATATTGAGTTCCACACTGAAGACAAGGGTGACAAACCTCCTTCATCCCTGAGAGTCATGTAAGCAGTTAACTTGAACCATATATTGGCTATAAGCCAGCTGTGAGTTGGAGCGTCTTATTACAATTGACCAGCAGGCGTCATTTGGTGATATGGTCACCACCCAAGGGAGTAATTGTTTTTGCTGGGTTACAAAAAAACTTTAGGCATGTCACTCAGTGTAGACTCACTTTCATGTAGCACAACTTCGAGTGAGTGCGTGATGGATGTCACTTACAGTACAGTGCCACGAACACCTATTACTTTTTCATAAGCATTCCAACTGTGCAAATACGTATCGTATAGGTCAAATGATTTCCGACATTCGTACCTATGCATTTTTTGTTAATTCGGGAATATGTTGCCGAATTATGAGAAAAGCCATCTCAGTAACACCTATTACTTTTTTCATAAACTTTCCGTGGATGTACATTGATCTGCAGTAGCTTGTAATAGTTTCCGAAATAACACACATCTTGTGCTGTTCGTGGCACAGGTTTCCACACACTGCTACATATTTGACAGTGTTCTCACTCACTGTACCTAGAATTATGCTGTCATGATACGTCAGCTTGAGAGGGGTACATAGCTTCAAAGGTGTATGCTTTCTATCACATCCACTTCCACCCAGCATTTATCTCGTAAGCTTTTATTCCCTTTATCAAAACCCCTTCAAAGTATCTATTAAACTTCTCTTCACACCCACCTCCATTCCTGATTCACTTGATGAACATTCATATGCCGTTGATTGAAATAGTTACCTAAATGAATATCACTATGATTTTTGCACTCTTTGAAACACTATATGAAATATGGTGAATGCTGTAAATAAAGGGTCTTCATGCTGAATAAAATGTTACATATTTGTCCCATATTTTTAGTAATCAAAATAGAAAAGGCAGGAATGATGATGAATTCCCATTCTTTTGGTGGAGAGAGAGAGAGAGAGAGAGAGAGAGAGAGAGAGAGAGAGAGAGAGAGAGAGAGAGAGAGAGAGAATTAACTCAAAAGTATCATAATTACGAATAATAAAATACTTCTGTAATGTTGCTCTTTGATAATATAATAACCCCATAGGTAACCGTTCTTTATTTGATGGATATATTATACTAAAGATCATATAATCTGTGTTGATCCAGGTTATTGATGGTAAGGTGGAGTCCCGCACTGGCGCCATCACCGTGAATCAACTGAAGCTGCCACGTCTGTCTCGTGACTTCCATAACTCCCGCTTCTCCTGCCTCGCCACCAACAACAACGTCACCTCCCCCGCCATCACCGCCTTCACCATCACCTTGAACCGTATGTTGAACCATTTTATTCCTTTATTAACATTTATAACTATTTTATTCCAACTTGGCCTAAAACTGCCATCTCTCAATCCTGAATGCCGAGTGGTAGCAACAGATCAACTCTAGAATATGATGCTAGTCATGCAGAAGTGCAAATGCTGAGCCGTATTATTGTCTCCTGTTTATACCACATGAAATAAGCCGCCAAAGGACAATAATCTAGGACGAGTTAATGCAAAAGAACGCTACCAAAGGCGTTAAGCTGAATACAAAATTTTCTTTTTGAATATTAATGTTTTTAGCTATAATAAAAATTTTCATATCTGCAGAAGATTTTTTTTTGTGTTTCAGGAGACGTTGAAAATGAGAGGTTATATAATTATAATCTTCATTAATCCTTTCATTGCTAAAAATCTTCTACAAGGTAAATAATATTATCTGATGGTTGAAAGATGAACTCAATTAGTATATGCTTTGGCTAAAGGGGTGAAGACTTCCTGGGTCAGTTACGTCGCTGCTAAGGACATAAAATGAATGGCCGAGAAGTTATCCTTATATCGGAAGTGATATGGAAGACAGACCAAGATTACAATGACCCGATACTGCAAGTGAATGTGTAAGGAACTGCATAAAGACTGGTGTGGGAAGTGAATGTTTAAGACGGGTTAGACAAATTAGTGATTGTGTAAGAAAGGCCAAGACAAATTAATGTGTGAGAAACAGTGTGACCGGATACACGATTATTATTTTACTATTATAACCCCCCCCCTCTCTCTCTCTCTCTCTCTCTCTCTCTCTTTCTGTGTGTGTGTGTGTGTGTGTGTGTGTGTGTGTGTGTGTGTAAGCCTGCAAGTTCGCTTGGTGGCCGGTGGTTAGGATTGTGGGCACAAGGACTGAGAAGGCTGGTAGGAGGGTGGGGTGGCTGGGTGGAGAGGCAGGTTGGGTAGACAGGGTGAGTAGTATAGGAAGGCAGGGTGGGTGCAGTGGGTGACAGGGTGGGTGGACAGGCAGGGAGGGGGCATAGTAGTTGGGGTGGGAAGGTACTGTGAGCAGAGTGGGTAGGGGGAATGGATGGGAGGGGTTATTGACCAGCTGGGGTAGGGTGGGTGGGTGGGCGAGGGGTTAGGTGGGCAGGGAGGAGAGGGTCGGTGGGTGGATAAGGCAGGAAACAAGCTTACTACACTGGATGACTGAGCAGGTGTATGGGTTGGTTGGTTAGTGGAAGGGGGAAAATAGATGCATCAGGGAATGAAGTCCATGGTTGAAATAGGTCTGTGTGGGAAAATGGTTTCAGGGGGGAAAATGTCCTTGATGGAAATGGGCCCAAGTGGAAGTAAAGGGGCTATCACACGGCACTTCATACGAGGTTTGCCGAGGATACGATGGTAAATCGGAACGGTAACGTGGTAAAATTGCCGACGATACCACAGGCATTTGGAATTCATCTGGATGGATGCCTGCCGAGGATACGACGGGCAAAACAGTGTGACCAAATCCCAGGTGACTCGACGGAGAATATATCGTACTACAGCATTGAACATTTAGCCTAACACTGAATAATTATTATTATTTTAGAATAAATATCAATCTTTTTGAAACCCTTATAAAGAGTTAATATTTCCTATACCGAGGAAACTGTGATGTCGGTATAATAATCACGTGTTTACAACTGAGGACACCACTGCAGCTAGACGTACTGCTACGAGGCGTACTGCTACCAGTCATTTTAACCAAAAGCCATTTTAACCGATGGGGCTCCTGGATAATGTGATGTGATATATACTTCTCATTGGCGTATGTACCTATTTGTAAACAAAATTGCTTCTACTTATTCTCTACCGAGTCAGCGACAGCGATCACTTTCCACAGTCCTGAGATGGGGCTCTGGCAACAGTGTGAGAAGCATGTCCTTTGCCGAGGATACGAGGAACATGTGTGATAGCGTCCAAGTTTTGTTCCACTTAAATCTTCCTCGGCCGTTCCTGATACGAGGTACCGTGTGATACCCCCTTAAAGGTCCAATGAGTAACTATAATCCATGGGGGGAAAAAGGATCAATGTGAGGGTTCGGTGTTATCCCATGAGGAGAAGATAGACCTATTTGGAAAAGAGGTTCATGGAGGGAAAACAGGCTACTGGAAGGACGAAAAAGATCCAAGGGGAAGAATGTATGCTCTTTGGGAGAAATAGGTCCATGAGGAAAAATACTTCCATGGGGAAAATAGGTCCATGTGGATAATATGTCCAAGACGGAAAATATGTCCAAGGGGAGCAACAGGTCCAGTGAGAAAAAGTGCCAGTCCAAAAAGGTAAAAAGAAGGTCCAAAACGTAAAATTGGTCTGTTTGAGAAATAAGCTCAAGGTTAAATAGGTCGATGGGGTAAAATAGTTCCATGGTGAAAGCAGGTCCAGGGAGAATATAGGTACATGGAAGAAAATAGCTCTAAGGTGGAAAATGGATCCAGGGAGAAAAATGGGTCTATGGGATGAAGATGGGTCCATGTGAAAAATAGGTGTGTAGGGGAAAGCCTCCAAGGGACCGCAACTGGTTTATGTGTTAGTAATCATATAAATGCAATAATTTATGCTAGATACAATATACAGCATAAAACTACCACACTCAGTCATGGAAAGTTACATTTAAAGTAAAAAATGTACTTAATTTAAACTGTTTTTCTATATGTTAGTATTTCCTTAACGGAAAAATATTGTTCAGCTAGCATTGTGAGAGACACAGCAAATCAAGTAAGTGTAGCTTTAAATCTTCAAGACTAATGATATAAAACATGAACTCAGACGTTGTGTACCCAACATTGAAGAAAATATGCTGTACCTGACATTTATATGTATTCATATTTACTGATATTTTACTGGAAATTCAGATTCTGTGATGAAAAAACTAAAGTCTGACGAGGACTGATTGATTAAAATATCTGTCAAGGATAGCAGTGCATTTCATGTTACATCGAAGGTACATGCAAGTCAAGCAACTGGCCGAATTTTTATTTAAAAAAAAAAATAACATATTAGTACAAATAGGATGGATGGACAGTGTGAAGAGAGCACTGGGTGCGAGAGGGATGTCTGTTGAGCAAGGAAGAGTGGCTGTGCATGACAGAAATAAATGGAGAGAAATTGTGAATGAATAAAATTAATGATGACGCAACCCTGAGGGGATATTCTCCCGCATTTGGTCTGATCAGCTAGTCAGGTCAGGTGCGGGTAAGGGGATGGGTCTATTATGATGTGGCAGGGATAAACCGGCTCTGCTGTCGGGCCCTGCTGCGGATGTCACTGATTGCACAGTGCAGTTGACCCTTGTGCGGTGTGGTGCGGTGAGGATCTGTCCCTTCTCCCCTTTGGGGCTAAGATGCGAATGAATGTGTTTGAATGGATGAGTAAATGGGGAGTGTGTCGTCCTGTCTCGGCTACCTCCCTTTCCTTGGAGGAAGCAGCCTAGGTATATAGATAGACAGACTAGTACAGAACAACTCATGTGCTCATACTAATGCAATCACTTTTATTTTCGAGTGCAATACGATAATTTAATGTAAGATACGATAATCTGGACACGTCTGATGATAAAACTGTCATTAGAATCTGGCAACCCTGGTGATAAAGACCCAGATAAGTGGCTTGTGAGTATGACCGAGGTTAATTTAATAATGACCACGTTTCTTGCAGCGTAGTCTAAGGCCAAGGAAAAGATAGCTTTAAATGGTAATGTTATAAACATATGGCTAGATATTAAGCGAATGTAGGAAAAAAGGTAAAGAGGAAGATGAATTGATAGGGTAAGTAAAAGTGTAATGAAGCAAAGAGTATGATGATACAATTATGATTAAAAAGGAAGAAGAGTAAATGAACAAGCCCTCAACCCTCCCCTAGGAACAGGTCTGAGAGCCAAATACTGACTTTACTCATTGATGCTGACCATCAACAGATTACTCTCAAAATCGATATTTTTTTTTTAATGCAAGGAAGAAGGAACCAAAGGACAGGGGCCTGCAAATTGCTTCCTGCAAGAAAAACAAAACAAGATAACAGGGAGTCAAATTCGAGATCCATTCATTTCGAGATGCCTGGACACACTGCGTCTGAAAGGCTGGAGATCGTAGGCAGTTGAAATTACCTAATTCTTGCCTAATCTTTCACATTTTCTCCAACTTTTGTTCAAATAAGAACAAAATTGTTTGATATGACATTTTCCAGTGACCCAGACCTCTGAACTATGCCTTTGACTTTGACCGTGACTGAATTAAAAAAAAAAAAATACTATACGAGTAGAATATCTCTAGGCTTGTTTTGTTCTGAATTCTTACAGCGAAATTCACAGTGGATAAAACTGTTACTGCAAGTTGGCCTTTACCATTGATCTGTTGTTAAAAACAATAGGTCAGCATCATGGGTGACCCTCAGCTCGGCGGCCAAGTTTAATTAAAATCAGATCAAAACTGCTTTATCTTGCTGACAGAGACATACTGGTCAGTTGTTGTTTTTTTTCTTGCCTTGTAACCTTGACCATTGACTGGTTGTTCTCGAAACTGAAATTCATTAATGCCTGACGAAGTTCCTTTCATATCTGATAAACACTGAGTTGATCTTACCCTGTGATCGTGGCCTTTGACTTTCCCCTCCCACCATGATAACTGAATGGTATAAATTAAAATAAAAATGCTTAAGATGATCTCGTCCTGTGATCTTCACCTTTTGAAATAGTGTTTATAAAAAAGTCTTCCTGCAAGTTTGGTTATAATCGGATTAAAAATTAGTTATTTTGTTAACAAGCCCATCCACTCACCCACCCTTTCACATATACTCCCCCCTCCACACATACACACACACACACACACACACACACACACACACACACACACACAGGTCGAACTTTGACCTTGTCCTGTTACACTGACTTTTGGCTGATTGTTCTCAAAACATAACTATTTAATTCTTGTCTTGCCCTTATCCCTTCCTACAAGTTTGATGTGAATTGGATAAAAACTGCTAGGTAAAATTTTGCCCTAGCCCGTTGTTTAATTAAAAAAAAGTAATAATTAAAACTGACTGAACAACTCTTCCATCATCCTTGGTTAGCTGTTCGAGTTTTGTCTGCACACACACACACACACACACACACACACACACACACACACACACACACACACATCTATAAAAAAAACACCTGGTTTCGATTCATGAGCGCAGGCATAATAACGGTACATAAAATGGAGAGATGAAGCATATGAGTATATGGTTATCTTATCGTTCGTATCGTATCGTATTATAAAGGCGCCAGCATGTCTACATGCGTCGGCCTTGGTCATCTAATGGCGGCTCTTCATGCTGCTCGTTCTCTGGCAGCCTTATCTCTGAGGTCACACTCTATGACCACGTCCTATGTCTTTTTTTTGGTCTACCTCTCGCAGTCCTACTGCTGACGTTCACACTTCTCACCTTCCGAACCCAACTGTCATTCTTCATCCTCTCAACATGCCATACCATCTCAATCTACCGCTACTCGTCACAGCACCAATACATTCCAGTCCCATCTCTCCTCTCAACGCTTCAGTCGTAATCTCAGTCCTCCCAAGCCTCACATTCATGAGTGCGCTTCATATCGATCTTATCATTGTCATTTCTGTACGAATGAGCCTACAAATATCCTCTTCCTTTAATTACCCGGTCTCACAACCATACAGCATTACACTCAAAACATGCCGCATACAAAGTTCCCTTAGCGAGGAGGGAGAGCGCTCTTAGTGTTAGGAGAGGCAACATCTTCCTGAACTTCCTCAAACCACTCCTTATCTTAGCCTCAGAGTTACCTTCAGCTTCGCTTCCAGCACATTTTATGTTCCCCATATAGCAAAACTCCTTCATACACTCAAAAACTCTCCAGCAAGATCTGTTCTTTTACGCCTGACAATCACTATGTGTGCTTTCCTACACACCTCATACACGAAACCAGCATTTTATGTCGCAGCCTACCTCTAATACCACTACATTTCTTATGCATCCACTTATCACAAGTACTGCACAAGATGGTGTTACTTCCCATATCCTGGCAAACTGCACATGGTCACACTCCCCCTGCTTTGATGGTACTGCCCCCACTTTTAGATATAATCCCTTTTGTTTTATCTAGATTTAATCTCAAACCCAAATGTCCAGCTCTGTGTCTGCTTTTCTCAGATCTTTCCGCCGCATCCATTTCATTGTCTGGATTTAAACCCAAGTCATCAGCGTACTACATTTCCCATGAGAATTCATTTCTGAATTCACGTGAGAGACCTTCAAGCACCATGGCAGACAATAAGGGGTTCAAGAATGACCCTTGATGCACGACAACATTCACGAAAAACTCACATTCAAGTCTCTATTCACTCTTGGCTGGGTGCGAGCACTCATATACACAACCATAATCACTCTAACTAGCCACTCCTCGATTCCAGGCTTTCTCACTGTCCACTTCACCGCTGTACCCCCTCCACAATATGTCTACCCCCGATGTATATATGTTCCCCCCCAATGCATACATGCCCCCACTAAATTTGCTAGGTCAGCATGCTTTCCCACGCCTGAAGACGGCGTTATTGCATCAGTTGATAGCAGACATCCTAGCCGGGCAGACTGTTTTACTGTGAGCTTGTAATAAACTCCTTATCTAGCTGTTTGTACACGGAGTTTCTATCACCAAAGTATTGCAAGTTGCATTTGGTAGCAGCGGTGTTTCGAACCATCACATTCTGACCGCCTCCTTGGATTTTTAGTGATGAAACAAGATACACGACGTCTCGCATCTGCCAGCCTCGCCCCTTCCTCCGTGCCTCTATACCTTGGCTGTGCTTTTCGAGTGTACCATTTTTCTCGCCAGTGCTCACCTCTCAAACAACCGCACCCATTCGCCTTGTTCCTGACCGCAAGTGTCACCGTCGCCGACCTACGCACCTGTTGCACCTGTTCCCAGCACCTGTTCCGGACTCATCATAGCTCCTGCCCCCACGGTGCCACTTATCACTGTCTGCCCGCTGCCTGCCCACCACCATTCTCTGCATTTGCAGTTCACCAGCTCTACACCTGCCTTGCACCGACATCTGCCTCACCACCCACCACCGGCCTCCGCCGTCGCCCCCATCTGGTCTGCATTATGGAGCCTCCTAAGACCGCCACTCCCTGCCGGTGATTCATCGCGGCGTCTCTTCTCCTCTCCGCCCAGCTGTCTCTGCCCCGCCGCCCAGCCCCGCCCCGTCGCCCCGCCCCGCCCCGTCGCCCCGCCCCGCCCCGCCCCGCCCCGTCGCCCCGCCCCGCCCAGCCCCGCCCCGTCGCCCCGCCCCGCCCAGCCCCGCCCCAGCCCAGTTACGCCCAGCCACCCTGCACGTCATACATCTCGACCCTCCCGTTTCTACTGTGTAACTATAGTATATATTTCCTTTCTATAGAGATTATCCTCGATTTTCTCTACAGATTGGTTATTGTAAATATTCCATCTCATTTCCATTACCCCGTTTTCATCTTCACCTACGTTATTTATTATCCATCTCATCCTTCGCATTTTATTTACACCATCCATGCCCGCACCTTTTCATTTTCACACCTAGTGTATTCCATTCTCTCATTGTTATTTATACATTTCCACCTACGTATCCATCTTCATCCTTTCATCTTCCATTGCCGCATTAAATGTCATACTTTCCACGTCAACCGCTTACCACCAGCCCTCTCGACCCGGAAACATCACCTGCTCATACCCCGTCTGCTGACTCTAACACAGTCACTCATTTACGAAGTGGCAAAGAGTACCACCGCCCTGTACCTGAGACTCCCGTTTCACTTCCTGCAGAATCACTTACTACCCGTCCTACCCTCGTAAATCCAGATACCTCCTCCTCTGCTCCTGCCTCTACACTCCCTTCTTCTTCCTCTACTCCTTCCCCTGTCGTTCCCTCTCCTGCCTCCCTTCATACCCCGTCTTGCTCGCCATTAACTGCCACTACCTTCTCTCTCTCCCACACCTCTCCTGCCGCCACCTCTGCACTTCCAGCCATGGCCAACCCTCCACAGTCTATCTATCTCGACGATGCCAATCGTCCCAAATTTACCGGCCAGGACCCAACTTGGTCTGTCTATGATTTCCTCAGAGAAGTCGAAACCGAAATAAATAATAGACAAATTACCGAGGAATCGCTCAAAGTAGCTTACCTCCTCGGTCGCTTGCATCACGGTAAATCAGACATCGGATCCGCGATCCGTGCAGGACATTTCGATAGCATTCGTACCTTTGCTGATTTTCGTATGGAACTCATCAGCCTTTGTTGCCACCATTCAAATACCGCGTCTCTCATGGGATTCATTAATCTCCTAAACCAACTAGATGAGGACTTGTGCGTCCCAGCGCAATATGCCAAGCTCCGCGAAGCTGCCGCCGCCATGAAAGCAACTAGTAGCGAGATGCTCCAATTACTGGTAGGCACGAAATGGTTAGAAGACAAGAATGGCGTTCCAATGCTTTCACTCACCAACTTTGCTGACTTAATTGGTTACCTCAGATTCCTTCATTGGCTTACTCCTAAACAGCGAGAGCTAGCCTTGGAAATCGGTTTCAATCCAGGAGATAAAATTATTCAGGTCACTAAAGCCATTCATGAAAGAACAGGATCAAACTACACGCGTCAGGGCACCGCCCAACCCTTGGCCTCCTCAGTCTGTCACACCTCCACTACCCCAGACCAATGTCGCTCCCGTCCCACCACACGCGGCAGACCTGCCACACATCGCCCTCCTACCGCAGGTCGTGATCAATCTAGTGCCCGACGGAACAGACAATCTTCGATTCTTTGCTGGTACTGTGGTCATCCTGGACATCGAGCATCCAGTTGCGACCGTACATACAGACGTCCTCACTCCCAAACCAGACAGCGTACGCCTTCCCGCTCACGTCGTTCACACTGCAAATACCACAAATCAAGCACGACTCACACCACTGAGGAATGTCGTTACCTCAACCGCCCACAGTCGGGGGAAGCGCCGCGCCCGTATCGGACCAATATCACGTAGAACCAGAAACCCAACTCCCCATCCGCCATGTAGGTCCCATAACATCCTCGGGTTTAGTCATTCTCGGAAGCAGTCATGACATACCAACGTCATTCTTCTTGGACACAGGATCTATAGTAAATCTCATCTCCGAAAATTCCTTACAAATTGTTCATCGCCATCACAACCACGTCCGTTTCCTAGAACCACCAGACATTCGCCTATGTGGTGTTAACGGCTCAGAGTTTAAGGTTAAGGGAAGAGTCACCCTTGAAGTCAAACTCCACAGAGCTTTGCCCCCTATCCTCATTGAATTTCATGTCACTAATGACTTGCAGTATCCCGCAGATGCCCTTATTGGTTTCTCCACCATGGCACAACATTCCATTGCATTATTACCTGCTTGTGGTAGTATAGACATTTCTGGATTCCCGGTTTACACTATGGAATGTCCCCGTCCTGTTCTTACGATCAAATCAGTCCTTCAATTACCTCTGTCCCTATCACTACCACAAAGTCCAACCCAGCCCAAACCGCCACTATCATCATCTGAGAATACAGAGATCATTCCTTTACTGACTGAGAGCAAGGACATATATACATCGGGGGTAGACATATTGTGGAGGGGGTACACCGCCTCCCAAGGGACTCTGTTAAAGGCGTTCTTCAAATAAACAAGAGCAAGGTACAGTTCCCCTTTCTTTCATATATATATATATATATATATATATATATATATATATATATATTCCTGAAGTAGTAAGACAGTCAGTGTGATAACAGTGGTCCCTTTGCCTGTGATAAACCTCAACTGCATATCATCAGTATTGACTCATTCCCTTATCATCCCTTCAAGGACTCTCTCCATTGTCTTCATTATCTGGCCCATTAGTTATATACCTCTATGGTTTCCTCTTTCCAGGGCATAACCTTCCTTTTATACACATTTATAGTTACACTCTTCAGACATTCATCTAAAACAACACAATGATATATAATCGAATTTCTCAAATCGGTAATTGAACCCACTCCTTTACCTCCTGAGGCCTTCAACATTTCAGCAGTCTTCCCAGACACACCCGCCGCCTTCCCCAACTGCTTCCTGGTTATTGGCTAAGGGCACAGTGAATCCACTGATTCAAAACTTTCCGTTTTCCGTTCAAATTCCCTATTCAGTTACCGAGTATAATACTTTCTCCAGGCGTTTTTAATATCCTCATTCTACGCAACTAATTTTCTTCGGTATGTTTCACACACTGCTCTCCTGTGATATCCCTGTTTCCCCTTTTTATCTGATTTGCCACCTTAAATACCATATTCTTCCTTTCAGCACTATTTAGGTTATCCAGTAAGAGTCTCTGAGACTCAGGTTGTGCTCTCTGTAACTTTTCTCTAGCCCTACACTTGGCAGCCAAGTTTTCCTCTCTGTTACCACCCTTTTTCCATTCCCAGAAAAGTCTTCTTTTCTCCACCTCACTCAACCACCATGTTACCTTAGGTCTTGGAGGGCCCGTTGTCTGCCACTAGATAGTACGGGTAAAGTTTTCTGGCCTAATGTCCTTGTTGGCGTCGATCCCTGTGACGTCGTGGGGTACGTTGTGTGGAATGCATTAATCATGTAGAGTAGTGCTTGGATAGAAAAAAGTGTTTGGAAGATTATTTTGGCCTACTTACCGTGTTAGCATCACACTGAAATAAGTCAGCAAATGATGATGTTCAAGATATCTCAATGGGTAGTGAAACAGGAGCTCCATCTCTTCCTATCACGAACATTCTCATCATCCTCGACAGCACCGCCCTGGTCGGCTGGTGCTAGGTCCCTTTTATTTATTTTGATAGTCAAAGGAAGTATTGACAGAGAATGAAATCATGTGAAATACCTCAGTGTGTGTATTTTCATCTGTAGGTGAAATCAGATATTCCGAGGGCTTACACCATAAGTTAATGGAGTTGTGGTCCATTTTTGCTGAGCAATCTGATGGTAGGATGGTTGTGTTGCCATTTTATCGTTCTGCATCGTATCGAGTCCAATATATTACGAATAGTATTAGCATGACGATGATAAAAGGCCTGTTTCTTAATGAAGAGGGTATTGACCAACAGCTTTGCCATATGGTGCTAGTGAACCAGTAGATACAGTGACATCTATACAGAAAGGAAGTTGTGACAACTTTGATCTACCTGGCACCAAGTTGTATACCTTTGGTGGAAGAGTGTCGTGGGCAGATGATCAGAATGCTTTCCATTTCAGTTACTGTAATTATTTAGTGTTCACTATTCCATGTTATCATTATAAAATTTAAGTAAATGTTAGTATGTCAGAACCCGAAAACACTCGCCTATCTAAATTGAGGTAAACAACATAGTGGAGCCGTCGCAACATTCTTTATAAAAACTACCGGCGGTAGTAAGGATATATATATATATTTTTAACGAAAGCAGCTTAGAACAATAATGACTGAGAGTTAAATATGAATACATTATTATTTTGAGCACAATTCGAGAAGTCTCTCTTTTGCAGAGTAAAATCATTTTTTTTTTTTTTTTTTTTTTTAAGGAATGTGATATGCTTGGAAATGTTTGTCGCTTGCTGATGAGGGTAGCGTTATCTGATGTTTCACGCTAAAGGGATCGAGATGGCCGAGTAAGTTTTGCACGGATGGGGGCGTGACAAGGGTTTGGTATTATCCTTTTAATTTGATAGCTGTCTGGCTCACTACCCTGCAGGGGCATGTGAAGCTCATCCGTAGGGAAAAAAAATACGAGCAACTGGTTAGATCTGTAAAAGGATCATTGATTCCAGGGGCTTGAGTGAGTTTGGGTGCTCCATTTCAGAGGGCATGGTGTTAAATGCTCCTATTTTTGTGCTTTCTCCTTCCTTGCTTCTGGATCTTGCCTCACCCCCTTCATGGGTTAAAAAATAATGAAGACGATGATGATCATGACGATGTTTCTAGCGTTCCCGAATAACCTCAGTGTTCTCTTGATTCTTTTTTCCTCGTTCCAAGACCAGCAAATCTTTTACCACAGTTCTGAGTTTCTGCAATGTAGACTTAAATGTGAACTTGAGAGAGAGAGAAAGAGAGAGAGAGAGAGAGAGAGAGAGAGAGAGAGAGAAAAAAAAAATATTTTGACGTGAAATATAGAGGAATTGGGTAGATAATATGATGGGAAATTTGTACATAAGTGTACACAGGAAGTACAGATAACAAGTGGCCTGTTAGCCCATGACGAGGTTATCTGTTGGAAAAAATGCTAATTATACAAAGATTTGAACAACATGTAAGGGAAAAGGATAGAAAAGAGGAAGGCTCTTACTCACACACCACACCCTCCAGTTAAACTGCCAAGAAAAAGAAATAAACACCATGTATGTTAGAATGAACAAGCTGATTTTTATTTTTCCGTCGTACAGTAGTTTATCGTTTTCCTTGTCAAACATGGGTGGTCTTTATACTGAACCGATTTTTTTTTTTTTTCATGTGAAAATTTCGACATACAAAGAATAATGTACTGTATGTTTCTACATCCAATTCACTAATCTGAATTTCATCTGTGTGGGGCTTGAATGATGAGTGAATGGAAGCGTGGCCCATTGGAATGGGCAAACTTAGACTGCCTGGACGTTGCCACTCCTCACCCTTTCCTGGGGTGGGAAAGGAGGTCCGGATGGTGATGAAGATGATGATGATTAAAACTTCCTCGCCAGTTTTGTGCAATCGCGATGGGCATGTAGGCTTTTTTTCTGAGGCTGATCCAGATGGGGATGGTCGTGAAGAGTGCGGACGTGTGTGCTGGCCTCTCCTCCAGGTATATGGCTGCCCCACCGGCATTAGCTTTTACCTGTAGGGTGAATTTCAGATAGGTCAGCTAGACCTAATCTTCATGCCTTCCCCATTTAGAGATACAGGAGGGTTCTATATCTATTTACTGAGATTACCTTTGCTAGCTTGCCTCTGGAGTGGTCCCCCTACTGATTGCTCTGGGGTGTGAATTGACACAGATGCAGCCTCCAAAGAGTGGTTTGAGAGGGTAATCTCGGGCTTAAGTGTTTGTTCCCAGAGTATCTTGTCCCTTGCTTGTTTTATTCTCTTTCTTCCCACTTCCCCCGTGAGTGGGAGGTGGTTATTATGGAGGATCCTCTGCCGCCTTGGTCGTGACAGACCCCCGACTGCATGATGGACTGGCTGCCCCCAGACTGACCAGCCCCAGACTCGTAACCCCCTCGACAGTCCTGAAAATAATGTGTCGTTTGTTGTACTTCATGTTCTTGGTTAGTCTTAATCTTTCCAGTATGAAAAAGGTGATTGACGGTAGTGCAGGCGAAGTGGAACAGAATAAAAATCTTGCTAATGGAGACCTCTTTGTTAAAACTATAACTTCTTCCCAGGTAAAAGACTTGATAAAGTTGAGCAAGTTTCATTGCTATGATGTCAAGCCAAAGATCACGGTTTCCATGAATTCTTGCAGGGGTGTTATCACTTGGATGGATCTCATGTTGATGAGTGAGGACAAGATCATACATGGACTTGCTCTGCAAGATGTCATAGATGCCAGATTTATCATTCGCTTCTCAGAGGGCACGAGGGCGAAGACTTCAACCAATATCTTGAGATTTGGTAAAATTTCTCTTCCTGAATATGCCGAGTTGGTTCCGATATAGTTAACGTTCTGACGAATATTCCCAACCCTCTTCACTGTTTGAAATATCAGTTGTATGGATATAGTGACGAGTCTTGTAGGCCTTCCTATTCAGTGTGTGGCAAGTGTGCAGCCCAGGGTCATGGTGCTGAACACTGCACATCTGAGACTTTACGTTGCTTTCACTGCGAGGGTGCTTACTCCACTTCTTCGAGGGATTGTCCCCACTGGAATGAGGAGAAAGAGGTCTGGATGGTGAAGGCATATGAGGGCATCTCCTAATACAAAGCCAGGAAGAAGATAAAGGCTTTGCATGGAACTCCTTCGCTCGATACCTCCTTGCTTCAGTGGTGATGTCCCGTTCTGAGAGGTGCTCTGTCGAGACACAGACTGATCCTGTCACTGTTCCTCATGCCACTCACTCTGTCTCTTTCTCTCAGCCTCATGTATGCTCCAGCTCTCTTACTGACATCCCTGTAGTGACTTTTAGCTTTCAGGATGCTGCTACTTCTCAGTTAGTTGGCCTAAACCGATGTCTGATAAGTCTCATGAAATTAATCTGACCACCCTTTGGGGAAGAAGGTGGCTCAATCGATAGAGAGGTGGCCTGCAGTCCTACCGGACCCAGGTTCAAATCCCCACTGGGGCAGGGACCAGTTTAAGGATTTGAATTTCATGAAATAAAACTTTACTGATCTACCAGAAGACCCGCCGACATGTAAAAATACCTTGGCTAATACCAATATGCCAGTCCCGTATGAGACAGCCCTAGCATGTGTTCTATATGAACAGTGGGTGTTAGCGCCGAAGTGGTGACATGTAGAGGTGTAAGGTATGTAGGAGGACTACTGGGCCTTGAGAGCAGACTGTGAAGCATATGCCCAGAGTCAGACACACACACACAAAAAAAAGTCACATCCTCATGTTCTTCCTGCTCCTGTGTCAGTGGGGGAGAGAAAAGTTAGCTAGAAAAGAGTTAGCTCTTCCTTGACAGAGTCTGGGAACCTTGTTATTGAAGACAATATGGAGGTTTCCATCAGCAAGCACTGGAACAGGTCCTTCAGTAGTTGCTCTGCTCTTAGCTGGTGACATAGAAAACATTAATGACACTGGCCACCCTCATAAATCTTAAACCGTCACGTTCACTGTGTTACACTGGAATTGTAAGACTCTTGGGAATAATAATTACACAATATAGCATTCCTGCCATCAATACACAGGCCAGACATTGTTTACAGGAGATACACTTAGTGGATCACCCTGATCCACCACAGTTCAAACAGTACCACTTGTATAGAAGATATGATGGTCACGGAGTTGCCATACACACACACAAATCACAACCACAAATGTAAGTAGTTCTAAATTATACTCTTTTTTTTTTTTTTTTTTTTTTTTTACGTGTCCGACTCTGGGCAAAGGCTCAGGGCCTATTTCTTGGGGGCAGTGGCCTATCCCAAGGCCCAGTAGTCCTCCTACACCTCCACATGTCACCACTTCGGCGCTAACACCCACCGTCCATATTGAATACACGCTAGGGCTGTCTCATACAGGACTGGTGTACTGGTATTAGCGGGGGTACTCTGGAAGCTGTTGCATGAAGAGTAAAATTTAATAACACATATAGTCTGTAAACTTTGCTGTCCACCACATGGCCCCATTGATAGCGATGCTTTGAATTCCATTTTTGACCACCTTCTAGGAAATAATGTTGGACGTCTTTAACACCCGCCACTGTCAATAGGGTAGCTTGAGGATCAACGGTCGTGGGGAGCAAATACCCTACCTTATACTACAGTCCCACCTGTGTCTTCTGCACGATTGTAGAGTGACTCATGTAGACGATCGTACTGGTAACTTTTGCTATAAATTTATCTCTGGCCTCCCAGGTATACATCAAGATTTCTCGTGGGATCCTTATGACGACTCCTTGGGTAGTGATCATTTACCAATATGTCTTTCTTGCACATGCAACATTCTTTTGGATCCTACACCTCCAAAAATTAACTTTAAGGTAGACTGGAGAACCTTCTCAAGGATTGCTGATGTAGATACATCTGGGAAGTCCATAGATATAAATGTCCAAAATATAACCAATTCCATCTTACATGCAGCTCAGGCTGCAATTCCCAAGACTTCTACAGTTCATGTGAAGCATACTATAGAGCTCACTGGTAGACACCAGATTGCTAACAAGCATTATGGAAATGGAATATGATATACAGGATTTTTGACTGTCAGCCTACTGAGGAAAACTTTATTGTATTTAACCCACCCCATCCCGGCATATTTTTAACCAGTAACCTTCCTCTATCGCGGCAGGTTTTTTATTTTTTATATTTTGGATAAAACCTCCACATTTTATAAGAAACATTGAAAATTCATAGAGAAATCGCTCACCTGACCTTTAAAATGATGGTACAGGTAACAATACCCTCACCTGGCTGTGTTTTCTATGGGGCCTGGCTCCAGAGAAAACGTGTTCTATGGGAGGGGCAACTATTCCAAACTACTCATAATAGGCATTTACTTATGTATTTGGTACAAATTTATATGTAGTACAAGAGTATATTGGTTTTCACACAGTATTATAGGCGATACAAGCGTTGTTTCATTCACCAAACACATCAACATACCGTACATTTTTTGGCGACATTACCTGTTCATCATTTCTGACTGTTTCTTCCTCTAATGCTACGTAAACTTTGTCCTCCACATTGTCATCGATTGGGGAATCACTCTGGCCTTGAATTTCGTACCGTGGTGTGACATGTCTTTACTGGCAAGGTCACTGGTAACAGGTGAGTTGCCAAGACAATGGCGTGCGGGAAGGGGGAAGGTCACAGGGGTTAAGGCATTGTTCCCGCCTGGCATCAGGTAGAGGAAGGTGTCCCTTGTATACGTACCAAAAATCACGCACAAAATTTGAAAAATGTGCAAATGAGGACCTTGCAATTGCGGCGCATTTATTATGTCTATGGAAGTCACAGTGACAAAACGTTCAGATATGCATATATGTCAATGGGAGTCGGCGGGTTAAATATGCAAGAGCTGAGGCAAGGAGAATAATTAGAAAGGCTAAACGTGACTCCTGGGAGTCTTTTATGTTTACTGTGGATCGTTTTATCATATTCAACAGTTTGGTCTGCTATTAAAAATACTAACTAATAAAAGACCTCCCATCTCTGCGACCACTGTACATGTCGATAATAGCTTCTAAACAATCCCGTGGACGTAACTACCATCCTCACCACGAGTTTTTCTCATGTAAATATCTCAGCCAATTATGATAAGGATTTTCAAGATCACAAACACATGGCAGAGCTATAAATATTAGACTTTGCCACAGAGGACATAGACTTCTCATACAACCAGGAGTTATGATAGATGAACAGCTCCTCGCCCTGAAAGCCTGTAAAGACACCAGTCCTGGTTCCAATACCATCATGTACGTTATGACCTAGCATCATAATCACAACAGCCTGATGAAGCTGTTACAGTTGTACAATGAGCTTTGGGCATCCTGAACGTTGGCGAACTTGTCACTTTGCCACGTCGTACTGATACCCAGACAAGCTGGTCGTCTTATGAACCCCACTTCATTTTGCCTTCTTGTGTTAACTTCTTGTCTATATAAGGTCATGGAATGCACGGTTAATAATAGGCTTCCTTTTGTTTTTGAGTTGAAAAATTTGTTAAATGATCAACAATGTGGCTTCTGTAAAAAACGAAGTTCACTAGATCATTTAATGAATTTGGAGCATTGCATTTCGGAGGCATCTGCCAATAAAGAATTCATGATATGGGTGTTCTTGGACATGCATAAAGCGTACAAGATGATGTGGCGACCCGGTATACTAATGAAGCTCTGTACTGATGGTTTAAGAGGTAATCTGGCGGTTTTTATTTCCAATTTTTTATGGCACACTTTCTCTGTCAAACTGCCCTGTAATATAAAATCTGATGTATTTATCCAAGAAAACCGGGTGCCTCAGGGAAGTGTGCTTAGTCGCACTTTGTTAGGTATTATGATCAATGATATTCCATCATCAGCTCCCATTTAAAGAAATGTAAAATATTCACTACATCCTGACAATTGTGGAATACAGCACACTTCCAGTAATGCACAATTTTCGGCCGGGCAGATTCATGCTGCTCTTGATTCCATTCACCGGTGGGCCTTGCAGTGGACATTTAAGTTTTCTGGCTCCATGTGTGCCACTGTATTTTTATCACTCGTAATATCCCAGATTTGCATTTGACCATAGATAATCAGGGGGTACTTTTTCAAAATTCTGTGAAGTTTTTGGACTTTCATTTCGATCACCAGTTGAACTTTTAATTTCATGTTAATAATTTGTTTGTTTGTTGTGATAAACCATTAAATGGCCTTAAGTACCTAGCAGGTACAGTAATTTTGGAGTTGACAGAAAATCTTTTTTAATGGTGTATTAATTCCTAATTAGACATAAGCTGGACAATGCTGACAAGTGTATGGGTTGGTATCTGATGCCACATTGAAGAGGCTGGAGGTGTTACAGAATAAAATTTTGCGAATGTGTCTCAGAGTCCTGAGGAGTAAACTTGTGGCTTGCATGGAAGTGGAGGTAAATGTACCTCCCCTCTGTATTAATCGGGACCACCTACTTTGATCATACTGCTGTAGGGCAGGCAAAAAATCTGATGTTCATAATGAGGCCTGTGCCGCACCTCCGTCAACACCACCATCTCAAGTGAGGAGTTAGTCACAATCCATTTGACTCCACTTACTGACTAAGGAGCCTGGTGTGGTCCTCAGTGACTGTGACATGTTGGTGTCTGAAAAAAAAAAAAATATATAGGTCACAGCGCCCTGGGAGCCGCCCAACTTTGCTGTTGATATCTATGGCTCCCAGCACCGAAGAGCAAGGGACCATAGTCAGAGGTCCACCACTTGTCTCGTAATACCATCGCACGTCATTTGGGATCCCACCAATTATGCACCAATGGTTCCAAGTCGAGTGATTGTGTGGATGCTAGTGTGGGGTCACTGAATGTGCCATCGGGTTTAGGCTGCCAAGTTATACATCTGTGTTTACTTCTGAACTTTTTGTTGTTGACAAAGCCATAGACTATGCTCTAAATTCCTGTCATGATTCATTTGTCGTATTTTCAGATTCCTTATCAGCCCTTCAGGCAACTGTTTCTTGCACAACTGATTCTTCTGAGATCCAGGACAGCATCATTAATAAATTTCATTCGTGCAGTAAGTCCTTCGTGTAGATCTGGGTGCCTGGTAATTACCATATCTATAGCAATGAGTAGACCGATTTAATTCCAAAGTCGGCAATGGAACTTGAGGAGACTTGGGATGTTCTTCGTGATCCACAGTAAAGTCTCTCCCTCAGAAAGAAATAAAAAAAAAATCTGTGGCAAGGTCAGTGGACAAGACTGAATATACCAAGTTGTATGCCATTCCTTGGCGACTGGGACAATGCAAATTGTCCCAGTCGCCTGGAAGAAGGAATACTGGCATGGTTGTGGGTAAACTGCATGGTAATGGAGGACATCTGTTACCAGGCAGTATTGTTATACATATGAATGATAGGTATCCAATTGTACAAAATTTAGAGTGTCTCAGTGAAATCATAAGATCAATGATATTACAGAAATATTGTATATCCTCTTTCATCTTATATCATTGTCATTGTCCCTCCAACATTATATGTTGCAAGTAGAGGATTTGTCAGTGGTCATGTTACCGTAGACCTTGTCCCAGTGTAAGATCTTCATTTAGTTTTGCAATGGGCTCATACTAACTGTAATCTTGATTCTATTTTTCCTTTTTCAAACATAGAACTGTACTGTTCTTTAATATAATAAATTTCCACTGTCCTGTAATATAATAAAATATGCTGCATTTGTGTACTCTGAATTCTTTCTTCCGTCTCACAACCAGATGACGTGTCTGATCTCTTACATTTCTGTTCGTCAGCTATTCAAACCATTCGACTTTGCCCTGTGTTTTTCGTTAGTATTGTTACGTCCATGTCACATATTGCCACAGGCTCCAACAGCAGTAGTTCTCTATAAGAAAGACGTTGCTGAGTGAGTTGTTCTTCCTAGCAACAGATCAGCACAAGCGTTAAGTGTATACAAGCTTCTCACGTTTGTTGTCTTTATTTACCAGGTAATAAAATGGTATTCTTGCTAACAACAATTCACAGATATCCCATGTAACAGAGCTACACTAACTTCGCAAGGCTACGAGTCAAACTAAACTCAAACTCCTCAATTCTCTACTCCATCCTTTTATAATCTTGTATTATACTCAAATTTTCTTGATTACTCTAACTACAACAGTTGCCCAATCAGCCCAAAACATGCCAGAGTTATCTTACATTACGTAACACTCTAAATGCTTTAAATAAAATTACATACTTTAACAAAGCATCACATAAATAATACAAAGAAAAGGAGCACAAAAATTAATGTATAACTTGACAATATAAGTCCCCTCACAATAGCAGGCTACCCGGCAACTCTGACACGTAACAGAAAGATACTAGAAGTATCAAGAACCCTCCAGACTGCCTAACTAGCAAATTCTGCTTCTCAACACTACCCCCTTCCTAGTCCTTTGTCATCCGGACATTACTACACAATGTGTATAAACATGATTCTTAATCCAAACCAAACATTTAATCATACATAAAATAATCCTTCGACTTATCAAGTCTTCTATGCCGCTTCTGACGATGTCCCGCTCCTCCACACAGTCCACTCCTCCTGGAATGGTTTGTTCCTCTTCCTGATTCACTTCCTCCCTCAGGAAACTGTCACAAACATCTTGTACTTCAGCTTCCTGATTCTCCATGACATCCTCGGCTGGGGGTGAACGCAATTCCTCAGAGACGTCCCAGCTGTATTATCCTGGCCCATGGTACTGCCACGGAAAGTTTCACATGTACCACCTTTGGGCGAGATTTCCTGCCTCCTTGAATCTGGTTCATCATGTCTGATAGGCAATCCAACGTAGTGAAAGGCCCATTCCACGGGCTCTGCAGCTTCGGTGACTGTATCTTCTGCTAAGAATTGTATAACCAAACTTACTTCGGCTCCTTGATTCTCCTTGACATCCTCAGCTAGGGGTGAGGACGATTCCTTGGAGACATCCCAGCTGTACTGTCCTGGCCCATGGTACTGCCACAGACGATTCATGTGTAACACCTTAAGGCAAGATTTCCTGCCTCCTCGAATCTGGTACATCATGTTTGTTAGGCAATCCAACATAGTGAAACGTCCATCCCATAGGCTTTGCAGCTTCGGTGACTGTCCCATCATCATCTAAGGATTGTATAACCAAACTTTGTCTCCATCCTTGAAGCTCACCTCACTTGCCTTGGTATCATACTTGGACTTCATCACATCGCCTGAAAACTTTAGAGCTTCTTGCACTTGATGATGTATCTCAGCCAGCCTTTCATGAAGATGCTTTGCATAGCTGAAGGTGTCTGTAGGCAGCTCTTCACCAGGTAGTCTTCCCATTAACAAGCCAACGGGTAAACATGACTCATGGCCCAGCATCAGTTTTGCAGGTGTGTAGCCAGTAGACTTGTGGGATGCAGACCAATATGCCATCAGCAATGCAGGTAATTTCTGGTCTCATTCCATTTGTTCCTCTATGCAGTACTTGGCCAGTTCTTGTCCCAGCGTCCAGTCGAATATCTCCACCATTCCTTCTGACTGTGGCCTTAGCGGGGTTGTCCTGGTCTTCTTAATCCCCAGTAGTTTGCAGCACTCATGGAACACAGCAGACTTGATGTTTCTACCCTTGACTGAATGTAGCTCTTGTGGCATTCCAGAATGACAGAAAAACTGGTCAACCAACACCTGAGCAACAGTTGCAGCATCTTGATTGGGAATGGCATAGGCTTCTGGCCACTTTGTGAAGTACTCCATGGCAACACAAATACTGTATACTGGTTTCCTCTTTCAGTGAGTGGCAGGGGTCCAGCAATGTCCACCGTGACCCTTTCCATCGGTGCACCCACGTTTCTTGTGTCCCTTCTTGGCACAGCATACATCACAGGCCCGACACCACTCTTTAACAACCTGCCACATGAGAGTCCTGTAGAACTTCTGTTGTAGCCGATTTAGAGTTTTCCTCACTCCCAGGTGCCCATTAGTGATCTGATTATGGGACTCATCCAAGATCTCGGACCTCATTTTCTTCAGAACCACCAGTTGCCAATATTTGCTGAGGTAGTTGGGTATCTCCCACTAAAGCTCCAGTAGTCCATTGTTTAGACAAAGAAGGTCCCGCTGATTCCAGAAGCTTTCAGTTGCAGGGCTGAATGTGGAAATCTCTTCCCAAGATGGTCACACTGTACTCCACTGCAGCCACTCTAGCCCTGGTTATAAATCTGCATCCTTCATCTGCATCCTCTTCAGGTCTTCTTCAGCCGATACTGACCCTGTCACCACAGTACCGCTGCATTTCTTGCTACGATCTTTTTTACTACAATGCCGGCACTCAGGGTCACAATGTCACGGGGTTTTTTAAGAGGTATATTCAATATTAAAGGATAATTTTCGATAATCCTGAGAGCAGGGACGATAAATTGTCTTGTGAAAATCAAGCAATGATTACTTTATGCTGGCTTGCTTCGTTGATTCTCTAAGGACGAGAATTTATAAACTTTCTCAACAGTACGCTGCAGAGACTAATTCCTCACAACTGCTGTTTGTTAGTACTGTCAGCCTCTGGAGAAAGTGACTTCACCCGTGACAATCAATAACTGATGCTATTAATGATAACAGATTCTTGCTGATGCATTAACTCCTGGTTGCACAACGGATTTTAGTTAATAAAAAGGACTAGCCTAAGTACCAGTTATGAATAGCATACAAGCTAGAAGGTGCAACTAGAATAAGCTTAATATGGAAAATAAAACACGAGTTTACATTACATTAAGCTCGAGAAAAAGAACTGTTAAATTTATTGATTACAAAGAAATAAATTTACGTTACATATCAAAATGAATTCAAAATAAGGAGATCGCACTCACTCCCTCACTCAAAAGCTAACTCTTAAGACTTGGAAAATACGAAAAGAAATACTGGTCAAAGAGTGGACTAAGCGGATGACTGGGCATCGTTACTGGAAGGACACTGCACTCGCTAAGTCTCTTGCCAATCAAACTAGGTGGGAATACAGCGGCGGTGGGAACTGCATCGTAGGAAGGACACTGCCACACACTACCTGCTTCCGTGGCGTACAAATCTTGACTGACTTCAAATCGTGGGAAAGAGGCGAGTGTTGTGGCCGCATTGCTAACTGCTAGAATGAGCAAAACATGCGCATAATAAATCGCTCAGTGAAAGTGCTAATGTCTCGCACAAAGACGATCACTTATGACACATTGAAAAATTGCCTGAAAAACACTCCCGACCGGGTAAATACATAGCGGTTAAACTGAATGATAAACACTGGGATTCCACTAGAATTCGCGGTTTCCCACTAAAATTGATGTCACGAGCCAACTCGTGACATTATGCCCCATCAAAAGTTGAAATTTTTTTCTCAGGAAAAAAATTTCATTATACATACATATAAATCCTAACTCAGTCACACAAGATTCACACTGTGGTGTGTGTGTGCTATCCTGCTACAGGAGAAAGTCACAGTCACCAGTGAGCAAAAAAAACTCGTATTTACGTTAATAGAAGCAAACTCGAGGGAAAAACTCCGTGACAATGGTGAAAAATCCTGTACTCAGATCAAACTGAACGAAAACTTTGCTACATTTACATTAACAACTATATGTTATGTAGCGTAATGTATGTAATACACTGTGTAGGTGTGACAGTTGTGGTGTGACTGTACCTATGTGTAAAATTACATAATGCAAATATATAATAAATAATGACGACGAGGCAGAAGAGAAGGGGCAGCAGCATGCAAAAGGGACGACTAGCTGATCTGCACGGCAATGCTGCACCCGCCAACTGCACCTGCAAAAGGAATTAAGGTGGAGCATCAAAAGTGTCATTTCTCTCTCTCTCCCTAGCAAGCAGTACTTATGTCATTATTAACCAGGAAACGTAATTCTTGAATTCGCAAATTTCTTAGAACCCTTATAGTTTACTGGTTAACGCTTATTAACTAGGAACCATGCCAGTTCTTGAATTGCTCAAATCTCTTAGGACGAGCAGTTTACTTGTTAACCAAACATTATTAACCAGGAAACGTGTCAGTTCTTGAATTGTCAAATCTCTTAAAACGGACAGTTTACTGGTTAACCTAACACTACACTTACAAGTAATAACAGGAAGCTGAGAATCCCTGCGCAATCTCGGGCAGGTCACATTTTAACACCCACCGTGGGTGTGAACACTCATTTGGATATTGTGCATTCTCCGGGAATCCTCAGAGAGGTCCATAGCTCGTGACGTTCCACAAGGTAATTCATACACAGCCTCAGACCATCTCTGTGGAGTTCTCAAACTTCCCCCCTTAAACTATGGTACATAGGTATGTACAGGCCCTGGACATACTGTGTCCTGTGAGGCCAACGGGTGAGACGTCAGGTCTACACTTTTAACTGGGAACCAGGCTGGTCCTTGGATTACTCAAATCTCTGAGAACGCCCATCTTACAGAACCCGGCATACAACAGTTACCCGTAATAGTCATCAGTTAGTAGGCGAGACATCGATCTACACGCACATTACCACTGCCCTCTCTTTCAACTGCTTAAGAGATTACGGGTGTAGTTTCAAACGGCGCAGGAAAGACATATCCCTGATTAGTGGTACGTGGACACACACTGCAGGAATGCATAAAGCTATCTATGTCTCATCCCATCCCTGGCCAGAAAATGTCAGCTCGGATACGGCCCTGGGTCTTCCTTTTGCTCATGTGACCTCCTGAGACTGAACAATGCCCCCATTCTAACACTGCTTGGCGGTACTTGGCGGGAACGACAAACTGCAGTCGAACCTTGCCCTGGGGTGTTCGTGACTCACGGTACAGCCGTCCTTGTTTGCGATGGAACTTGGCTTGACCTCCCCGTGAATACTTTATCACTCTACCCTTTTGTTTCTTCCGCACGGCAGCAAGTGTTGGGTCAGAGTGTTGTTCTTGAACAACAACTTGGCTACACATCAGATCTTGCTGTGATTCAATGGTCACCAGGGTGACACAGTTCGGAGCCTCAACCATGGCTCGTGTTAATGCAGCCGAAGTCTGAGTAGCATCATCTTTGGTGCAACTATCCTTGGCACCGGGAATATTGCCTATGATTAGGTCAAATAAAGGTTCTGGCATGACAACTGCGAGCGTCGTACCAGTGTAAAATGGAGATGCCTCCTGGATATGTGCCTCAGGGAACAATTTCACTGATCCATCAATAAGGTTAGCTTGGATCTGTCGACCTGTGTACTGCTCAGGCCAAACTAGACTCTGCATGACAGAGCAACCTGAGGATCCATAATCTCTCAGGACCTTCACAGGAATGTCTCCCACAAACCCTGGCTGAACAAGGAAGGCACCGTCACCTGGGGGAGGGCCTGTGGAGGAAGCAGCTAGCCACTGATTAGGCTGCTGAATAAATGATGCAGCAAACATGGTGCCCTGTGAACTACACACTTGAGGGGTCGTACTCCCTGCCTGGGGAGATGGATCATTGGCCATCTGCTGAGGGAGGTTCACTGTCGCTGTGGGACTAGAAAACTGTGTGGGAGTACCCGTACTAGTAGGGATGTGACCACTGTGCTGCTGCTGAGGAATGAAGGCTGCGTTCGCCTTCTGCCTCCTATTCACTTGAGCTGATGGTGAAAAGGACAGTCCCGACGGTCAGTTACACGGCTGATACTGCTGCCGGTTAGGGTACTTGTTGTACCGCTTCCAGTCAGGTTTCTGAGTGTTTTGCCCCTGGTCCTTCCTCTGTGGTTTCGGACCTTGGCCATTATTCTGAGAATGGCCTTGTTGCTGGGGTTCAGTCTGAGATGGTTTCCCAGATTTATCAGGTTTCCTGTTCCACGTATGCTGCTTGCGAGTTTGATACCCATATGCAGTGAAGAATGCGTCAGCCTTCTTCACCATTTGGCTGACATCTCTTACCTGGCAGATCTTAAGCTGAGCCATAAGTTCAGTGGGCCACGACTTTTCTAGCTGCATGCACAGCATAAGGTCAATTATCCCCTCACACGTGGAAGGAGTTTCATCTTTCTCCATCCACTCATCTAAGTAAGCAGTAAGCCGGTCAAGAAACTGAACGGCAGTCTCTTTATACCGTAAACGCGCCCTCATGAACTGACTCTTGGCGTCGTCAACTGTGAGGCCGTACGCTTTGACGCGTGTGACTTCATCATCTCATACGTGAGATTGTCTTCACAAATTCTGTGGAGAATATCGAGGGCAAGGCCCTCAAACAGGATAAGAAACTGAAGCCACTTAACTGCATCATCCAGTTGGTATAGTTGAGCCATGTCTTCAAAATGAGCTATGTATGGCTCGATTCGCTCGCCTTCCTTGTATGGGGGAAGCTTGATGAGTGGGGTCGCCATAACATGTGCAGGGAGAACGCTCGTGAAGCTTGGGCCAGCTGCATCAGATGTGTCTGAAGCCAAGGAATCTTGCTTGAGCTTCACCACTTCAAATTCATGTTTTTCGCATGCCTCTTGCTCGGCACATTCGTGTTCTCGTTCTCTCTCACGCTGTTGTAACTTGTGTTGACGTTCTCTCTCTCGTTCCTCACGCTGTTCTCG
>NC_137046.1:14603779-14798779 GCF_032717465.1 Coenobita brevimanus
TCTGGCCCTGAATGTCTTTATCGGCCAGGTCACTGGTAACAGGTGAATTGCCGAGACAATGGCATGCAGGGGGGGGGAGAGGTTATGCGGTGTAAGGCATTGTCCCTGCTTGGCATCTTGTAGAGGAATAGAGGAAGGTGTCCCGTGTATACGTGCCAAAAATCACTCGCGAAATCACTCACGGAAATTGAAAATTGTGCAAATTAGGGACCTTGCAATGTTGCCGCGTTAATTTACGTCTCTGGGATATGAGTGCACATCATGTGAGGACGTGAATTCACGTCTCCGGGACGGGGCGGGTCAATTATGCCACCACATACTCGTTTTCATTCTTCTTCTGTGACAGGACTCCACTAGTACCATGGTCACTAACATCACAGTCAGGATGAATGGCTGACTCTGATCTGGGCAAAGTAACACTGGAAAGCTTGCCAACACATGCCTGAGTTCATCAAAGGCCAGCTGAGCCACTGCTGTCCACACAAACTTCTGCCTCTTCCCCAACAACTTGTGTAGAGGTGCAGGCATCATTGCAAATTCATTGACAAACCCAGGAAACTCCGAAGCTCCTTCACACAATTTGGAACCAACCAGTTTCTCAGAGCTCCCACCTGCTCTGGTTCAGTACAGGTGCTGCCCTTTCCTGCAGGGTATTCCAGGTACTTCACTTCCTTCTGAAACAAGTAGCACTTCTTGGGGTTCAGCTTGAGGTGCACCGCTTGGATCCTGTTGAACACCTCCGACAGCCTTTCCTATTCCTGGTTGAAAGTTCATCCAAACACAGTTACATCATCCAGGTAGATGAGAGGTGTCTGCCAGTGCAGGCCTTCCAGTACACGATCCACGAGATGCTCAATAGTACCTGGGGCACTGCATAGTCCAAATGGCATCACTTTAAACTGCCATAAACCCCGTCCATATTAAAAGGCTGTTTTCTTCTTGTCTTTCTCTGCAACCTTGACCTGCTGATATCCTGCCTTCATGTCTAGGGTGGAGAATCACATGGCACCTGATAGAGCATCCAGAGTGTCATCGGTCCTTGGGAAATGGTATACATCCCTCACTGTCACTTCATTCAGGGCTCGATAACTCACACAGCACCTTACTGAGTCATCCTTTTTCTGTACCAGAACCACTGCCGATGCCCAAGGAATGCTGGACTTTTCTATCACTCCTTGATTTTGGAGATTTTCCATCACCTTCTCCATTTCTTGTCATTGGGCTGGTGCCATCCTCCATGCTGGCTGTTTTATCAGGTAGTGATCCCCAGTGTTTATACAATGCTTCACCATATCAGTGCACCCCAGGTCTAGGTCACTGGTGGAAAAGACATCAGCAAACTTTGTCAGCAGCTCCCTCAACTTTAGCACTTGTGAGTCATCCAGGCATTGGCAACTCCTTGAAAATTGATCTTGTAAGTGGTCTGGCAGATATCCATCTTCTTTGACTGCACTCCTTGTATACGCCTTCCTCTGATGCCACTCAGGGTTCACCACCTGGCACAGTCCCATAATTTCTCCCTCGTTGATCATCTGTGGCTCATGGAAGAAATTGGCCACCACAACCGGCACTTTACCTGCACCTGTTTCCACCAAAGTTCTCCCCACCATCATTCTGGCCTTCACCTTGCACTGTACATCAGGCTCCTCTACCCCTAGAAAGTTGTCTAAAGAGCCACTCACTTTGCGTTGGAGCAATAGTTCTGATCTTGGTCATATCACTACAGTGCTGAGCACTCTCACCTCACCACCAGAACTGGTACATCCCACTGCCATGACAGGAACCAACTTTCCTCGAATCTTCAGCTTCACGGAGCAGAAGTCCAGCTCACATCCCATGGAAATCAAATAGTCCAGACCAAGAAGGCAAGCATCCTCCATCTCGGCTATGTAGATTGGAAGCGTGGCCTCTTGCTCTGCCACTTCAATCTTGACATCCAAGGGTCCTCTCAGTTCTGCACAGTGCCAGTTTTGCCATACAATTGTTCTGATGATTCAGGCAGATGCCAATGATGTAGTACATCAGGCCTCACAAATGTCTGCTCTGAGGCTGAGTTAATCACTAGGGAACACTTCTTGCTGTCTATTCTTCTGTCTACTCGCACTCTGTCAATGGCAGTTCTCTTGCATTTTCTCAGTGGTGGGGCTACTTTGGAAAAGCCAGCTGGTTGTTGCCCCTTGACACCAGCCTCCATTAGTTTTCCACTTCTTTCTGGTCTTCAGCAGCCTTCTTCTTATCTTTTTTTTTCTTTGGACACTCAGAACTCAAGTGTCCCACCTCACCACATGTCCAGCACTCTCTCGTTACAATTGTCGATTTTCTTGGCACTGCTCTGTTCTTGCTCCTTCTTCCATTTGTACCAATCCTCCTTCTTGTGTCCCGGCGTCCTGCAGAGCCAGCAACCTCCTCTGGTCTTCTGTTCCCTCTTCCACTTGCAGTAGTCCTCTTTCCTATGTCCTGGCTTTTCACAGTACCAGCAACTTCCTTCAAAATTTTCTGCTTCACATAAGTGCCCCTTTCTTACTTTGAATCATGCACTATGACCTGCCTGAAAAGTGGATGTACTGGACCTGACGTAGGAGTCAAATTCTAGAGCTCTGGCTATTGCTGCTTGCATGCTTCTGGATTGTCCGTGCTTCACTTGCACTTTCAACTCTGCACTGTCAAGAGCATCAATGAACTGGTCCCTCAAAAGAGTCAACAGGTTAGATGCTGCTCCAGGGTACGGTTTGTATGCCATATTCTCCAAGTCATGAGCAAGCTGCTATAGGGATTCACCTCGAACCCGTACATGGCTCCGGAATCTTGCACTGTAAACCTCAGTCTGGTACATGGTCCCATATATACGCTCCAGTACTTCTACTAAGGACTGATAATTGTTCCTCTACTCTACAGACATCTGGCCCAGAATTTCCATTGCGGCACTCTTGAGACTAGTAGCAAGCTGCACTGCCCTCTGCCTATCATCCCAACCATTCTAATCAGCAAGTAACTCAAGTTGCACACAGAAAGCCTCTGAAGATACTCTACTGTCAAATTCCTGAGGTTTCTTTTTAATTGGACCCCATTAGAGCCATGTACTTCATTGGTTTGGGGCCTAAAAACTGGGGCATCATAATTACCAGTATGTCCAGGACTAAAACTCCTACATTCTGATTATTCAACCCTGTAATGCTATCTTTCTATCTTGGGATCTCTCGAGATTCGCCATACATTGTCCAATCTTTTCATATGCTCCCTGTACATTAACCAGAGGCTCAGCAGTGCAATATTTCTTTACAACCTCAGTTCTCTCACTAATTTTCTTCATATGGTCGACTACATGCGTCAATTACTTATCTACATGCTGTCTACACTCCATCACTCTTCCCTCACTAATCTTTGACTGGTTGTCTACATGCTGTCTGCAGTCCGCCACATTATTGCATACCTCATGCATCTGCTGCCGTAGGTCAATGTAAGATTTCTCCTTCAACTGTTCCTGTTCTTCGTTCAAATCTCCCATGGAAGTGTCTAGGTTTCCCAGCATCCTCAGTTGTAATTCCCTCTGTTGCTCCTGTGAACCTCTTGAAGCTGTTCATATCGTTCTTTCTGTTCTTCACTTTGTGCCTGTAATTGTTCTTGACCTCTTTCTGTTCTTCACTTTGTGCCTCTAGCTGTCCACTCTGTGCTTGCAGTTGTTCTTTGATTTCTTTCTGTCCTTCATTTTGTGTGTGTAATTGTTTTTTGAGTCCTTTCTGTCATTCGTTCTGTGCCTGTAATTGTTCTTTGAGTTCTTTCAGTCTTTCACTCTGAGCTTGTAATAGCTTCATGATAGCTGGCAGACATGCCTTCTCCTGTCTAGCTTGGCCTCTTGTCTTTGCACCTTTTTCCTCCATGTCGAAGGTTTGACTCACTCCAGCACATTTCTACTGATCCACACTCCTGACACCACTGTTACATCCATATCCCACATTGCCACAGGCACCAACAGCAATAGTGCAGTATAGGAAGGACGTTGCCCAGTGAGTTCTCTTTCCTTGAGGCATCCTTTCAGTGTACAAAGCACAGATCAGCACAGGTGTTAAATGTAAACAAGCTTTTCACGTTCGTTTTTCTTGTTTACCAAGTATTAACAGGGTATGCTCACCAACGGTGGCTCAATCGGTAGAGAGGTGGCCTGCAGTCCTACCGGACCCAAGTTCAAATCCCCGCTGGGGCAGGGAACAGTTTAAGGATTTGAATTTCATAAAAGCAGACTTCACCGTTCTACCAGAAGACCCGCCGACATGTCGTAAAAACACCCCCATTAATATCAATACACCAGTCCTGTATGAGACATCCCTAGCATGTATTCAATATGGGCGGTGGATGTTAACGCCGAAGTGGTGAGATGTAGAGGTGCATGGTATGTAGGAGGACTACTGGGCCTTGAGTACAGGCTGTGAAGCCTATGCCCAGAGTCGGACACATTAAAAAAAAAAAAAAAATACACTTCACAGATATACGTACCAGACCTGCACTAACTTCAGAAGGCCACAAGTCAAACTAAACTCAAACTCGTCTATTCCCTCCTCCAACCTTTTATAAACTTGGATTATACTCGAATATTCTTGTTTAGCTACAACAGTTGCCAAATCAGAGACATCCAAAACATGCCAGACTTTTCTTCCATTACATAACACTGTAATTGCTTTAGAATACAAACTGAAATAAGATTACATAATACAACAGTCACAAATAAAACATTACGATATAGAGAAATAGAGCACAAAAATTAATGTATAGCTTTACAAAATTACTCCGCTCACAAAAGCAGGCTTACTGGCAACCCTGACGCATAATAGAAAAATACAAGAAGTACTGAGAACCCTCCAGACTACCTAATTAGAAAATTGTGCTTCTCAACAGTATCTTCCCTATTACAGCTCCTTGTGAGAATGCTATAGTTCGGGTATTTTAATTCCATCATTTTTTGTGGTCTTATATATATATATATATATATATATATATAGTGGAGAGACACGTTGCACGCATGTGTACTAATGTTTTCTTATGCTCCTGACAGGGAATCGAACCAGAGACTTGTAGATGATAGTCAGGCACTGTTACAACTACACCATGGTGTGATAAAAGCTAAGGTACCTGAATTCTGTGATGAACCAAGTAAATCCTTATCTATCTATCTGTATACCTAGGCAGCTTCCCCCAAGGAAAGAGAGGTAGCCGAGACAGGACGACACACTCCCCATTTACTCATCCATTCAACATTCATTAGCATCTTAGCCCCAAAGGGGAGAACGGACAGATCCTCACTGCACCACACCGCACAAGGGTCAACTGCGCAATGCAATCAGTGACATTCGCAGCAGGGCCCGACAGCACAACTGGTTTACCCCAGCCACATCATAACAGACCCATCCCCTTACCCGCACCTGACCTGACTATCTGATCAGATCAAATGCAGGAGAATATCCCCTCAGGGCTGCGTCATCACTTATTCATTCACAATTTCTCTCCATAATCCTCTTTATAGGAGGATTATTTCAATCACATCAGGATTATTGTTTAGCCCAACACAGCTCGATAAGTGACAGAGCAGTTTTAATCTATCCCTGCCAGAATACGAGCGTCTTTATATGTTGGAGAGACACATTACTTGTATTGTACAGATGTTTTTTTACGCTCCTGGCCAGAAATCGAACCCGAGTCTTCTAGATGAAAGTCAGTTACTTGCCGTGTTTCGTGGGGCTAAGCAATAATCCTGATGTGTGATTGATATATATCCTCCCATAATGGGCATACCTGGTTCATCACAGAATTCAGGTAGCTTAGCTTGTATCACGTCATGGTTTGGTGGTAACAGTGCTTGACTTTCATCTAGTAATCTCTGGTTCGATTCCTGACCAGGAGCATAAAAGACACACACACATACAGATTCTTGACTAGTGATTTTTGTCCATTGCAGTGCTAAACGTATGGGAAAAAAAAAAGACTCCATGAATTATGTTACAACTTGGTACAAGGAAAACAGGGTAACTTGTTAAATCTGAACGTGACGTGAAGAAATTGCAACCTGACGCTAACGTTGGAAAAATCTGAGTGGGAACATGACAAAACGGCTCACTCACGGCCCACTTCACCTCTGTTATACAGCGCTGACTTATGTGAATATGTGTGGACATCCAACTAATTATGTGAACATCATTTAGTTATTACGAGATCTTATTCTCTCGCGAAACCATTGTTTGTAGATTCTGTATAACCAGTTATTATATTAATGTAGTTTTATTATCATATATATATATATATATATATATATATATATATATATATATATATATATATATATATATATATATATTAGTATTTAATCATTCTCCTTTATATGTACAGTCGGGGAAAGTTCCACATTACCCACCTCCTGAAGCATTGGTGTGAGACAGGTGCATGTGAAGCGGCGCCAGACCTCATGTTTCTGGTAACAGTGAGTGTGAAGCAGGGGGAGGCCGGAGATTTGGGGCAGAGGAGGGTTTGATGATAGCTTGGGAATCACTTGTAAGTCTGCACTGTATGACTTGGGCAGTGTGTTTGAGTTAATTTAGTAAGGATAGATGACAATACGTAGATGACTGTAGAGGTAGTGTTGTCAAGAAAGTTATGGAAGTTTGGAGGATTCTGACAGATGATTGAATGCTTTCAATCCCTCTCGACTTTAACGTGAGACGTTTCCCCAGGAGATATTCGTAACGATATAACATATATTTATATTATGAGTTGACTCGAAAACTAAACCACTACATTATCTATTTATCTACCTACCTATCTATCTATGTAAATTCTTTTAATTTTGTTTAATTCTTTATCCTCTGTCATCCATTCATAAACATCTGCCTGCGAAATTTTTCAGTGTTATTCTGGTACTTATGCATTTCGAACTTAGGGTAGTGTGTAATAATAATAATAAAAAAAAAAATGTATATGAGCGATTACCAGGTTTTTCGTTTTCCTTTAGACAGAATGACAAGGAAAGTCCTAATAATATCAGTCTCTGTAACTAACATTCCTATCTAACAGTACAAAATGAAGGCAGAGAATCATACCGTTGACAGTAAACATGTATTGGCTATATGCAGAAATGTAGACAGAGAACAGTGTGATACCATACAAACAACATACCACTTTTGCTCTTTGAGAATGCGTCGGAAGTATTATCATTGACTGTTGATACAGTGACATGAGCAACTCTCCAAACCCTCCGACCCCCGGCCACCCTCCCTCCCGCTCACAGTTACCACCAGACAAGTGGGGTGTGGCTGCTGGTTCGTGACTATTCGTCGACCACCAATGCTCGGTACAGTGGATAATGCGGAACTTTCCTTGACTGTACATTAATTTAGTTAAATAACTCCCAGTTAACTTGTATGCTCTTATTAATAGCATAGCAAGTTGTCATAATTTTCTTATCGTTTACTTATATTATCAGTGTTTTTGTATCAATTAGTTTCTATTAATCTTAACGTCTATAACATGTCGGGAGACATTTTATCTAATCGCGGGGAGAAAATGTAAGTGAGCGTATGTTTGTTACTTAGTAATCAAAACTCAGACGCTGCCAGAATGCAATGAATTGGCACTGGTCGCTGCCTCTGTCCAAAACCTGCAGTTTCAGAAACGGAACGCTGAGAAGACTGTGTTACATGTACACAGCTGACAATTCCATAACATAACTTCATGGCACTGGGTATAACCGGAAACTCACTTACCTCTCTCCAGATGATTTTAGGAGAGACATAACTACTAGACTCCGAGAGTGTAACACAACTTCTAATAAAGTATCCAGTAGTCGTATGGAGTCTTTAAGAATAACCTGAATACCTGATGATGTCTCTGTGGGCTTACATCTCATATGGACACGTATCACCCACATGTTGCCATTTATTGAAAAACGATTTTCACTGCACTTTGACATCTGTGGTGCAGTGTTATCTAGCGATCATCTTATCTTGCACTGTCGGCGATTTATTTGTTAACGTGCTTCACTTATAAATTACTGGCGTGCAGCACACGTCCCCTTCACCCTTTCTGCCATCCTGGATGATGGGGATATTGTTACGACTGATAAAGTTATGACTTTCTTGAGGGAGACTGGCCTGATCAGAGTGAAGTAAATATTTTACTGTGTGGTTATGGTTTTTCTAGACTGTAAATATGTATTAATTGTATGATTTATTTGGGATAGACATCTGACATAATTGAAATAGCTTCTGCTTCTGACTGATCTATTTCTCGTACTGATGTCCCCCATATTAACCCCTCCCATCCGGCAGATGTCGCGAGCGATCCCTACAGCCAGGTATTCCCGACAGAAATTGGCAAAATAGTCTATCTTTAAACCTTCATATCTCTGTTAATACTTAACCAATTGCAACAAATAAGGTTTCATATTACTCAATAATCCTTCGACTTCAAGTTGATGGCATCAGATGGTCCGTGAAGTGCAGACAGGGAGATTGAGTGATTGGGGAATGAGGGCAATTTTTTGTGTTTTTTTTGCCGGTGTCCGTATGCGTGGCGGAGGTTTGGTGACACAACAAAGGCTTACACTAGCCCACCACACTGATGTCACTTCAGTGACACTTCCAGGACAGCAAAATACACTACAAACACTGTGTCCATGAATATTTTTCCATAATCGGTCGTACTGGGTGAATGAAGGCCAGTCACAGTAGCAACGACCTTGAACTCACTCTGCTCGTCTTCCTCATTACAGACAGACAGACGCTCTCTCTCTCTCTCTCTCTCTCTCTCTCTCTCTCTCTCTCTCTCTCTCACACACACACACACACACACTAGACGTGACAGTGAGAGGATGTGCCTGTCATTGCTCCGCACCGGGTTAATCTCGGCCCTCAAATGGCTATACCTAAAAAGTATCTTTATATGAGTCAAGCTCAGTACTAGGACCAACTAAATAGTGTTCTAATATAAAAGAGGAAGTTTAAGTAAAAGTGTTGTTCCAGTAAAACAATACAACGAAATAGGCAGCAGTGCCGAAACAAGCAAATCAGCTGTTTCTGCATTGACTGTTTAGTCTGCGATGAAGAGGAATGCAAAACTGTAAGTAGAAGCTTTCTGTTAGTACCAGAAGATGACCACCATCTTGAGCAAATCAGCTTTGGAAGGAGTTAAGAAAAGGGACAAAGGTAGAAAGCAGGATGATGATTACTACCAGGAACTGGTGGAAATGGAGATGCATAATAAACTGGCAGAATGAGTGGACAGATTAAACAAGGCATTTCAGAGTGAAATAGATGAAATTAAAAAGCAGTTGCACATGCAGAAGGAAGTAAATGAAAATTTAGTAAAGGAGATGAATAAGAAAGACACAACAATAGATGAATTATCAGTTGAGGTGAGTACACTTAGAAAGATTAGTGAAATGGCAAGCACAGTTGTCAACCATGAGAGTATTAAGGAAGAGTTCAGAAATGATACAGAGACAGTAAGGCAGGCAAGCACTCTGATAGATCATAACAGTGATACTGAGGAGAAGATAACCCAGGTAAATGAAGCAATGCAAAGCTACAAAAATGATGTGGAAACCACGTATGCTGAAATGGTGAAAGTAAAGAAACATTTAGAAACAAGAGTTGAAGACAAGAGTATTAAAAATGAAGTGAAGAAAATAATCCAAAACAATCCAAAATTGGTCAAAAATTCAGAAGACATCAACAAATCTATAGTAATCACTGGTATAGAGGAGGAAGAAATAAAAAAACAAGATTTCGAGAGACAAAAAGAAGATGGCAAATGCAATGAACATATTGAAGGAAGTGTCAAAGGAAATCTGTAGTAAAGACATAGAGGAACACAAAAAGCTAGGGAAATATGAGAGAAATAAAGCAAGGCCCCTGAACGTAACCTTCCAGAGTGTAAACACCGTGGAGGAAATACTGAAAAATGCAAACAAACATATGGAAAAATGGGACTTCAATAATGTATGGATAAAAACTCAAGAGGAACTTTGATTATAAAAGAGAAGAGGGAGGAGGCAAGAACAATGAATGAGGGAAGATCAGAGGAAGAGAACACATTTTTTTTTTTTTTTACAAAGTAATTGGATTGGAGGTTCGAAAGTGGTACATAAACAGGAGGGAATAAAAAGGAGAAAGGTAGTAGACCCAAATCATGACAAGTATGTAAACAAGATGATTAAGTTGATGTACTCTAATGTAGATGGAATGGTATCAGAATTACCAGAGATGAATGATTATATCAGAGAAAAGGAACCACATATTGTTTGCCTAACTGAAACAAAATTAACACCAAGGATATCAAACGATACACTAAACCAAGAGGAATATAATATATGGAGAAGTAGGAACTTAAAAAAAGGAGGAATCCTGTCCCGACCACTTTTCCACCACTGACTCCCCCCAATCCCGACCATTTTTGGATTTTTTTTTTTTTTTTTTTTTGGCTCAAACCTCCGCATTTTGTGAGAAACATCGAAAAATCATAGAGAAATCGCTCACCTGAGGTTTAAAATACTCGATACAGGTAACAGTACCTCCTCGCCTTACTGTGTTTTCTATCAGGCTGGCTCCAAAGAAAACAAGTTCATTGGGAGGGTAACCATTCCACACCACTCATAAACGGTATTTATTTACTTATTTGGTACAAATTTACATATAGTACAAGAGTATATTGGTTTTCACACAATAATATAGGCAATATAAGCATTGTTTCACTCACGAAACACATCTATATACCTGCCCATTTTTGGCAACATTACCTGATCATCATTTCTGACTGTATCTTCCTCTAATGCTATGTAAAGTTTGTCCTCCACATTGTCATCGATTGAGGAATCACTCTGACCATGAATTTGATACCGTGGCATGACATGTCTTTATTGGCCAGGTCACTGGTAACAGGTGAATTGCCAAGACAATGGCGTGGGGGGGGAGGTCATGCTGGGTAAGGCATTGTTCCTGCCTGGCATCTTGTAGAGGAAGGTGTCCCGTGTATACGTGCAAAAAATCACTCGTGAAAATTGAAAATTGTGCAAATTAGGAACCTTGCAATTGATTTGCGTTTATGTATGTCAACAGGATTGGCAGTGACAAAACGTGTGGACGTTCATTCACGTCAACGGGACGCGGCGAGTTAACAAAGAAAAATCTGCAAGTCAAGGAAATAGAACTAGATATACCCTCACAGATAGAACTGATAGCAGCAGAGATTAGTACATCTGAAGGGAAAGTAATTGTGACAAATTTATACATGCCATCCAGATCAAACATTTGGGAAAAAGGCGAATATGAAGACCTGGCAGAGAAAACAATTCAAAGTTCAAGAGCATTACTACATAGAATGGAGGGGAAATCTGAGAGAATTATACTAACTGGAGATTTCAATACAAAAATTATAATTGGAACACTCTAGATATAAAAAGCCAGGAAAGCTGTTGGGACTAAAAGCTCCTGGACCTTGTGCAGGAGTTTTGCATAACACAACGTGTAAAAGAAAGCACCAGAAAAAGAGGACTTGACAGATACCATCAGAACTAGATCTTACATATACTAGGCAAGAAAATGATATTGACAATTTAATGTATCACCCTCCATTCGACAGAAGTGACCACAGTATTAAATTACAACTTCAGGATTGCATATGACAGTTAATAGTAATGAAAGTTATGAAAAGGGCCTTAACTACAAAAAGGGCAACTATCATGACCTAAAGAAATACTTCTTAGAAATAGATTGGGAAAAGCTTGGAGGTCAAGATTTAAATGTAATATATAGAAAATTCTGTGAACTTTATGAATCAGGAGTCCAGAAATACATCCCACAGCACAAAGAAGCAGAAAAAAAATAAGTGGTTTAATGCAGAATGTAAAAAATCAAAAGAAGAAAGGGATTTGTTGTGGAACAGATACAGAAGACACAATAGTGAAAGGGCATATAACAACTATAAACAGGCAAGAAAAGATTATACAAGAAGAAGGAGGGAAGCCCAAAAACAGTTTGAGGAGGACAAAGTAAATAAAAGTAGTGATCAACCGAAGCTATTTTACAGCTACATCCGAAGCAAAACCAAAGTAAAAGATAAAATACAATCCATTACAGATGAAGGGATCACCTACACACAAGGGAAGGTTATAATTTGTGAAGCGCTGAATAAGAATTACCAATCAGTTTTTATGGAAGAAAATTTTGAGAGAGATTATATGAAACATGCATGCCCACACATACTACCAGATATACAAATATCAGAAAAGGAAATACAGGAGGAGTTAAGTAAATCAGACAGAGGAAAAGCAAGTGGTCCTGATGAAATTTCACGTTGGGTGCTATATGAATGTGCGAGGGAGTTAAGTAAACCATTATCTTTAATTTTCAAGGAATCCTTGGGACAAGGTAAATTACCTGATATTTGGAAGAAAAACATTGTTCCCTTATTCAAGAAAGGGAATAGACAAAATCCACTCAACTACCAATCAGTATCACAAACCAGTGTTGTAAGCAAGGTATTAGAAAAGCTGATAAGAAAAGTTTGGGCAAATCATCTAGAAGAACACAATATGATAACAGAAAGTTTGGTTTCAGAAAGGGAAAATCATGTTTTACTAATTTGTTGAGCTACTATGACAGAGTAACAGAAGCATTACAGAATAGAGAAGGATGGGTGGACAGTGTCTATTTTGATTTCAAGAAAGCATTTGACAGAGTACCGTCACAAAGACTTTTATGGAAACTGTACCATCAAGGAGGAATCCGAGGCAAACTGTATTGTTGGATGCAAGATTTTCTCAAAAAAAGAGAAATGAGAACAGTACTAAGGGGAAATTATCATGGAGGGAAGTGACTAGTGGAGTTCCTCAGGGCTCAGTCCTGGCACCAATCATGTTTTTAGTGTATATAAATGATATAGGAAGTAATAATAGAAATGAAAGCTATTAACTAAACATGTTTGCTGATGTTGCAAAAATACAAAGGAGAATTCTTTTTTTTATGTGAGGAAGAAGGAACCAAAGGCTAGGAGCCTGCAAAACAGTTCCTTCTAAGAAAAGAAAAAACAATACAAAAGAGAGCCAAATTCAAGAACTGTTCATTTCGAGATGCCTGGACACAGTGTGTTTGAAAGACTGGAGATCATAGGAAGTAGGAAATACAGACAGACGGAGACAGTTTCAGAGCTGACCTGTTGCATAAATGAAGGACTGGGAGTAATGGTTAACTCTTGCATTAGAGAATTGGACAGAAAAAGGATGAGAGTTTAATGCTAGACGGGTGCATAGCACCCGTTGTAGAAGTGGAGGGATGCAAGCAGACAGTTCTGAGGAGCAATGACCATGGAAGTAGCGATAGAAAAGAGCTACAAGAAGAGCTACAAGAATAATTAAATAAACTTCATGAATGGAGCAATACATGGCAAATGGAATTAAGTGTGGACAAGTGTCATGTAATCAAGTTTGGTAAAAGTGGAGAAAGACGTGATTGGGATTATATGTTAGGAAGTAAAGCCCTATACACATCAGAAAAAGAAAAGGACTTAGGTGTGATTATCAATAACAGACTCTGTCTGGCTGACCACATCAGTGAGAAGGTATGGAACATGTATACACTGCTTGCAAATATGAGAAAAGCATCCATATACATAAATGAAGACATGCTAAGAAAGATAATAACATTATTCATCAGACCAACCCTGGAGTATGCGTCAGTAGTCTGGAGTCCTCATCTCAGAAAACACATAGATAAGATTGAAAAAACTACAATGGGTCGCTACAAGATGGGTACCAAGCTTAAGGGATCTGAGCTACGAAGAAAGACTAGAAAAACTGAATCTTCCTACACTACAGGAGAGAAGGAAAAGAGGAGACATGATTATGCTATATAAATGCATATCAGAGAAGGAGAAAATAGACATAAGTGATCACATATCCTATGGGGATGCATCAGCAAGAGAACACTGCAAAAAATTGAATAAAAAGATAAGCGATAAAGATGTAAGGAAACTTCGTTTCCCAAGAAGGACAACTGATCAGTGGAATGCACTACCGAAGGAAATAGTGTGTGCTAAAACAATTCATAAATTTAAGGATATGTACGATAAAAATGGTTTTCTACACGGGACAGTACGAGCGTGACTCATTCCTGTAAAGTTACAATTAGGTTAGAAAACACACACACACACACACACACACACACACACGGAAACGGAAATGTATATTTGGCTAGGATTGTACTGCTCAATTCTGGCATTGGTGATGGAGTAGAAGTCTGGATATTGCAACTCCTAGTAATAATACTATTACTACTAGAAGTACAACTACAGCTACCACTACAATAACTACTACTAATACTACAACTACCACTACTACAAGTACTACTACCACTACCACAACTACTACTATTACAACTACCACATCTGTTACTATTACTACCACACCTACAACACATACTACCACTACTACTACCACTACAAGTACAACTGCAAAAAAAAAAAAAATAAATAAAAAAATGTGAACCAAGTACCGGTAGTCATTTACGCACTGGCCACAAACGGAAATACCACTGTGACTTTCTTTTTCCTTTGAGTTATAATTTTTTCATCACAAATATGTATAAACAAATGTTTCCCAAATAAAATAAGGCTGCGAGTTTATCATGAAACATACTTTCCACCTCCATTATTCACATAAATATACGCAGAGCAGTGAAATCGTATTTTCTGTTTCAACAAAGAACAACATACTGGTATGTACAAAACTAACTTATTCATAATACCCAGACTCCTACCACTCGGTCTTTGCATGGAAATCGAAGAAACAGTCAGTACACAGTGCAACCTCACATTCAGCACACCACCACTTTATCATACGGCATTGTTGTGGTTGGCGTGATGAATTGGTGCAAACATAGCAATGCCGGAAGGCTTTTTTGCCTGCAGGTGTGCGAGGTAATATTTCCATGAAATGCCTGCTGAGGTAGCCCCTGCACTGCAGGCGGTCAGGCCGTTGCTGCACACTGTGCCTACGTTTCACGGAAGGATTGACCTGCCCATACCTCTCCAGAAGGCTGTAAATTACATCCTTTTCAAACTGTCTGAGGGACGTGCTGGTCTTTGTTACATCCTTGTACAGAATGAAGGCATTCGGTGCACAGATGTCCAGTATATTTAGGAATGCCTTCCTATACCACTTACAACACCTCAGACAGTCGATTGTGCCGATCTGCATATATGATTGATTGACGAGTTGCATGTTCACGTTATAGTCCAGAGCAACATCAGGCTTGAAGACTGACTGACTCGATCTTCTGTCGACCTTGCCTGTGTCAATCAACTTACCTTCGTGGACCGTGGAGAGGACATTCACCTTTCTCTTATCATGCCAGTGAATTGCCAGGAGTTTGCCTGATTACAAGGTCCTGCATTCCCCCTTCACGGTGCCTCTTGGAAAGGATGGCCAATGCTTCCTGTTTGCATGGTAAGTGCTACACAATTCAATTTGGTGTTCTTGCAGGTACTTTGCAAGACTTGGTGCCGTGTAATAATTATCAGCGTAAAGGATGTGGTTACCACCGAAGTACCTGTCCATTAGTTTCTTGACCCATGGGGATCGTCCTTCAACAATATCACATCACATGCTGTATACAGAATGAAATCAAGCACGTACCCAGTCTTGCAATCACACAAGACAAAGAACTTTATTCTGAAATGATGTCTTTTTGATGGAATGTACAGAATGAAGGGAAGACCTCCCCTGAACAAAACAAGTGACTCATTGATAACAACCTTCTGAAATGGCCTGAAAAATGATCAAAATTTTTCCTTCATCTCCAGAATTGAGCGAATTTTCCACAGCCTATCGTTTGGATGTGGGCCCATATTCGTGGAAAAATGTAAGTACCTCAGGATGTCAAGATATCGGTCACGTGGCATATACTTGCCAAGTACTGGCATCGCAGCAATATCGTCCACGAGCCAATAATCGTGTATGTTATGTTTTCTAAAACGAGGCATCAACATTGTCAATGCTAGACAAACATACATTTTGCTAACACTCGTTGCAGTCCATTCCTTCATTTTCGCACTCTCACGTGCGAGGTTTCAGCCCAATTGCAGCAGAAATCCCTGAAACTGTTCACTTCTTTCACAATGAACTCCATCACTGTTGTTGTGAAAAAAGCAAGGAAGAAGTCCACTGCAGAAGAAGCTCTGTTGCAGGGAAATTCTGGCTGCACACCTGCGTTTGTGTCATCAAACATAGGTATATCAGGGTGAAACCCCGTCCCTTCCTCCCACACAAAGGTTTCTAACATACCTATCTGTGGCACCTGTCGTGTCTGCCGTGCACGTGACCTGCCCTGTGCTCTGCCACGGCTCCTAGCTTGACGGCATGGTGGCAATTCTGCAGACTCACCACTAGATGAGGCAGGTGATGATGCTGGTAATGGTGATTGTGGTGGTGATGGTGTTGGTTAAAGGCATCGGCGAGCATGTGCCTGCCAGCATGCACCTGCACCAACATAACCAGATGGGCCAGGTTGTGGTGAAATGGCACGTGGTGAGGCAGGCTGGTGTAGCACACCATGTGGTGAGGCAGGCAGGCGTGGTGAGGCACGTGGTGAGGCCCGTAATGATGCAGACCGGCATGGTGAGACCTGTATTGATACAGGCTGGCGTGGTGAGGCATGTGGTGAGGTCTGAAATGAGGCAGGTCAGCGTGGTGATGCAGGGGATGAGGCAGGTTGGTGTGGTAAGGCACGTGGTGAGGCCTGAAGTGAGGCAGGTCGGCGTGGTGATGCATGTGATGAGGCCTGAAGTGAGGCAGGTCGGTGTGGTGATGCATGTGGTGAGGCAGGTTGGTGTGGTGATGCATGTGGTGAGGCAGGTTGGCATGGTGAGGCACGTGGTGAGGTCTGGAGTGATGCAGGACTGCGTTGTGATGCACGTGGCGATGCATAAAGTGATGCAGGCCGTGTGGGTGAACGTGGTATTGATGGTGTATGGGTGGAAAATTCCACCCTATGCTGCTCTCGTGCCCGGTGGCTCAGCCTGCGGCGTTTTCTCCTCCCACCAGCCTCCTCACTTCCTTCACTCTCTACCTCCCCCGCCACTTTCTCCATTTTGCGTATATCACCTTCTGCAGGATCATCACCTACATCTGATCCTTCTTAATCAGAAAAGGCTGATGATCTTGCAGACGGAAAATATTGCCGCACGGCGGTGAATTCACGGTCACTCTCCTCCTTTGACACATATTTTTCCATACTCAGCATGGCTAAATCTGGTTCTTCAGAGGAGGAGTCACTTTCCCTACTCAGAGTTGGATAAAATGGTACATCTTACTCCCTCCGTATTGCACTATCACTTAGGCCTTTCCTCCGAGGGCCACTTCATAGGAGTGGAAGTTGGAGGGCGTGGGCGGGTGGCTGAGGGTCGGGACACGGGAATATCTTTATGCATAGGCCTGTCCATCACGGAGGTATGCAGGCAACTGGAGTGTGATGGGGATGCGTTTGAAGGGTTCCCAGTGGGTGCAGGTGGTGAAAATAATCAGCTGAGTATTCAAAGAATGGCGCAGATTACTAGATCAGGTATACATGACCCCCGGATGACCCCGGGAGGACATGTATACATGTCACCTGGACAGGATGAGTTAAATCACATGCCTCCCCTGATAGTCACCAGTTGATGAGTGCAAGTGTGCATTAGAAAGGTACTGGACATTTTCAGTCGATACTTATGGTGTTCAGCTGAACGAGATATTCATTTTGTGTAAATATTTAAATGATTTTCATCTGCTTATATAAGTTTTCTTAATTACGCCTGACACTTGACATATATGGAATAGTTCCTTATTCCTGTCATTCTCTTTCATATATTGATGTCCCCTACATTAATACATAATAACTAGACTGATAGTCAGCAGGTGATGGATGCAGTGTGTAATGTAGAAAGGCATTGCACACTTGCAGTCGATGGTATTCTGTTGGTCCAGGTATTTGACTGGTTAATATAAGCAAGCTAAATATTTAGGTTTAAATACTTGTCTTTTGGCATTAATTAGGTTAATGATTTTTGTTAGGTTTAGCAGTGTTTGAATGATTGCTTTGGATTTTTTTTTATGTTCACAAAAACAAATATATATATATACAGTAATCCCCGTACTATCCAGATGCCCACTTTCTGGACATTTCACATACCGAACATGGTGGGCCTGGACCTTCGGAACCCAGAAATGGCAAAAAAAAAAAAAAAAAAAAAAAAAAAAAAAAAAATCACCTCAAAATCCAATTTTTTTCCACCCATAATTTGAAATTGCCACGCAGCGCCAAACAGCTGTTTACACCACGGCCCCTTCACCCCTTCGTTCCTCCCTCTTCCTCGCTACCCTGTCAGGGTTGCCATTTGTTATTTTTCATAACCAAATGTGGACCAATTTGGTAATGAAAAATTTGTTTGGTACTGAATCAGAATAATGCATTACCAAATGGATTTTTCACATGTATGAGGATACACAGGATGGAGATGGTGGATTGTCAGCTGTCTCTGATTAATCTGCTAGCCTACATAGTGTGAAAATAATCAACATGCTGTTAATTATAAGGAAAGTGATTACATTTATTTCCACTTGTATATATAATTAGTGAAGAATAAATGCTAGCTTTAGGAATTTGGTAATGGAAAGTTAAATATGGTAATGATAATTGAGGAGTGTGGTAATGTGGCCGAACTCCGATTTGGCAACCCTGCTCCTCCATCACCACCAGTTACTCCTTAACTGCGATCACGAGTAGATGCTTATCACAATGGATGGTACACGTGCTCGTTTTTTGTGAATAAACAACGAATAAACTGCAATACCTCACCACTAGACCACATGGGAATTTACAGTATTGTGCAGTGTTAAGAAATTAGAATGTAGAGTGCAAAGAATTGACTGTGGAGTGCAAACTGGTGGTTGAAACTGGCAGTTGAAACTGGTGTGGTGCAATTAACAATGTGCAGTGTTAAACAATTAAAACTCACAGTGCAAAGATTACTGTAAGTACAGCACAACACTGGATGACTGTATGTGCTTCAAGAGCATTTTCACCGCTGCCAAAGCCTTAGAGAAGGCGACCGTAAACGTGCTGTTAGTACCCTGGCTGAGGTATAGTCAATTCTGATTCCTCTTTCTTTGGTTCTTTTTCATTTATTTCATGCTTTATGTCCATTATCGTTGTGAATAGGGTCTTAAATAGGTTTAAATAGGTGCTATGCATGTCTGGTAGGGACTTATTTAGGTGGCTTTCAAAGTTAGGCTAGGTTAGGGTCTTTAAGCACCAGTCCAGGAGCCAGGAGCCCACTTTCCCGAAGGGACCACTTTCCAGAAATGCCTTTGGCTGTATTATGTCGGATAGTAGAGGGATTGCTTATATCTATATCTATATCTATCTAATATATATATATATATATATATATATATATATATATATATATATATAATTTTTCTGAATATATATAATATGGCTTAATTGCCAGGACCGTAGGCCAAATGGTCAATAGGCATTACAGTACAAGTCCCATTATTCGGCATCTATGGGACCAGGATGATGCCGAGAAATTAGATTTGCCGAATAATCAAAAACCTACCCACTCAGTACCTTAAATATATTGGTGAACACTGTCATCACCACTTATGGTACGGTATTACAACTGTGTTTGGAGAGAGTACTGTCTGCTGTACAATACTGCAATCAATACAGTACTATACCTGAATCTGAAATACATATATATATATATATATAAATTAGTGAACATATACAAGTGTAATGACACAGTGGGCCTACAAGTCAGATAACACTTCCTGAATGGCCGAAATGATACGGAATATTACCTACCAGCTCAGTACATCACTTGTATTGGTGAACTCATCACTACTGATATTATTACAAATATGTTTGAGTGAGTACAGTATACAGTACTTTTTCCAAACAAAATAAAATAGTCGGAAAATTGCATAAAATAAAGTAAAGGGATCTGAATTGGTAAGGTCTTTCTGTTGAAAGTTATAACTTACATTTAGCACTCACTCTTTTGTTCGTTTTTGTTTTGTTTACATGTGAAAGGAGAGCACTGATGGAAACAGTAATGTATTCCATGAACCCCTTAATAACCTCCGACATTGAACAACCCTTTACAGAACCGATGTCGAGTTAGTGAGCTATGGAAAAACTGTGAACAATTATGGGAATAGAACGAAGGTCACTGGTATGTGTACACGACTCTACGCTACGATTCCAAGCAGTCAGGGGGTCAGTTAATCTCAGATGTTTTCGCCCATTTGGTAAATGCACCGTAACTTTATCAATTCTCCCGTCAATCAAAGTGAATCATAGCATGGGTTTAGGAAGCTAAATAACACATTTCTAGGTGCGCCAGACGATTATCTTCACATCTTGTAAAATGGAAGAAATTAAATCCCCCTCTGAGTACGTAAAGTTCTGCCATTCTTCTGAAATCAATCTATTTTTCTTAAAGATGGGAAGATAATCGTCTGGCTCACCTAGCAATGTGTTATTTAGCTTCCTAAACCCATGCTATGATTCGCTATGAGTCACGGAAAGATTGATAAAATTACGGTGTATTTACCAAATGGGCGAAAACATCTGAGATTAACCGACCGCCTAACTGCTTGGAATCGTACCGTAGTCATGTAAACATTCCAGTGACCTTCATTCCCTCCCCATAATTGTTCAGTTTTCTTTATAGCTCACACTAACTTAACATCACTGACATCGGTACTGTAAAGGGTTGTTCAGTGCCGGAGGTTAATGGGATATATTACTGATTGCATCAATGCTCTCTCTTTCACGTTAAGCACAAAAACAAACAAAAGAATGAGCACTAAATGTACGTTTAACTTTCATCAGAGAGACCTTAGCAATTCATATTCCTCCGGTTTATTTTTAAGTATTTTTCTGCCTTTAGGTTAGGTTAGGTTTGGTTAAATTATTAGGTACAGTTAAACTCGGTTAGGTTAGGTTTTGTTAAACAGGACAGTCCCTTCCACCATATGCTGAGGAATAATAATACTAGAGCTGTCACAGCCGTATAGCTAAAAACAACGGGGAAACTGATTTAACAAGCAACATTTATTTATGGGTAATGCATTACAGTGTCAGTGGTTCATGGGCTACTCAATTACCGGTGTCATATTCAGGAAGGCATCAAGAATAAAAGAATTTCAAGAATTAGTGTGGGGGCTTGGAACGTAACCCTCGCTAATTTGGTGGGGGTGGTTACTGTAGTGTATGATACTGTGCAATATTGTAATCAATACAGTACTGTACCTGAATCTGAATAAAAATCCAGAATTTAGTGAACATACAGAAGTGTAATGAAACATTAGGCCTACAAGCCACAGATAACACTTCCTAGACTGCCGAGATGATTCCGGACATCTGCCGAACAATCAATGATTTTCGTAAATGGGACTATTTCTCAAAACTGCCGAAATGTCGGATCTACCGAACAATCAGCTGCCGAATAATAGGACTTTTATTGTATATATATATATATATATATATATATATATATATATATATATATATATATACCGTATATTATCCAGTCCACAAGATGGTCTCTGAGAGAGTTGACCTAGGATGGAGGAGACCATGGAGAAAGCTGTGGAACTCATGGCCAGAGTAGGTCTATCATTTATGTCAAGAGATACTTAAAATGAAAAGAGATGCTGCCTGCAGGGCTGCATAACGGGACTGACGTAGGTGGAGTCAGAGGGTGAGTGAGACTATGTGCTCCGCGGTGTTTGCCACCGCCCCACATGATGATCATCTATAGTGTTAGTTCATCAATAAGGTGGTTTTCACGGGGTTTAACCATGATTCAGTAATGTCGGTGTTGTCGAAAGTTCCATAAGTAATTCATTCATCATGCTTTGAAACAATATTTTATATTCTTATAGAGTACATAATATTCTTCGTACATGTCTATCAAGTAGGGATGTGAGACATTCTACAATTGGTCCTGTTTAAGCATTTAAATCTTCAGTTGATATGGCGACACTCCTATGAGCCTCTGATGTGACTCACACCCTCCCCACAAATCCTTGTTGTAAACACGACCACAATAACTTAGGATCATCACTTGATACTAGTACTGGAATTAACATCTGCATTTAGCATAGTTAGTGTAGTGTTAATTAAATAGCAACCAAGAAAGTTAATAAAAAAATAAAAAAAGGACTCAAAGGACTGGAAAACACCGCTTAAATTTTGACTTATCATGGAGTGTGGAGCGATGAGGGTGTATAAGTGTTGACTGGAATGTTTTAAGTTAACTGGTTCTGAGCTGTCATGACAAAATCATAAATATATTATCTAGAATGAGGTGAACAACAATTCATAATTGAAATTGTCGTGCCGAGGCATAAGAAGCTATGTAAAAATATAAGCCCATCCTGTAAACAAAGTGCCCTTTCTTTGAAGTAAAGAATCAGTATTTGGTACTCATAAAACTGCCAGTTATGAGTACTTTTGCGTAGAAAATGCATCATCCACACACTGTTTCTGAAGATTAAAAATACATCAAAGAAATATAATCTTATACTGCAGCCTGTAAATGCAAAATGGTATGACTGCAAACATCATATTCGTCATAAACAGGATTTTTCAAAAGGCTTATATTAATGTTATAGACTCTTGTGTACATACTATAATCCGCCCGGCAATTTAAACTAAATAATCGAATTATCTTCGTATAAAGTGAAGAAATAAATTCTATACAAATAAAGGGAAAAAGTAATTACGCATATTGCATAGCATCATTTAATAAGTTGACAAGTCGACCACCCCCTTCCTTTCACATCAGTTTTGGGACTACACTAATACCTCCGATCGTAATGCCCCACATGTGTGTGTGTGTGTGTGTGTGTGTGTGTGTGTGAGAGAGAGAGAGAGAGAGAGAGAGAGAGTTACTGCAGTAGTAATAGTAGTAGTTGTAGCCCCAGGATCATCTAACATGTGAAACCAGTGGAATGCATGCTGAAGCTGCCTGCCCTTCCTTAGCAGTTCACCATCCTCCTTTCGGGAGATAGGGGGACAGCTAAGACATTTTATAAACTTGGGCAGTAGGGTTTCCCAGCTCCATCAGTGTCACTATATGAAGGAGTACCTCTCCGCACCTACAGGTAATTTGAAGAGAATAAGTATGTTGAGGGATCTTCACGAAATGAAACAGCTTTTATTTTTCCCTGTTCAGAAGACCTGCATTTGGTGGCCCCCGCACGCATGACATGTGTATTCGACATAGAGACGAAAAAGACCCCTGTACTAAATCATCAGCAGCACTGGGTTAATGAAGGTACAGAGCTGTCCTATAAAACACAACTCTTTGAAAGCAGGTTTTGCAAGGAGTGTATTCTCAACTTTCCATTACAGGTTCCAGGAGGTAGAAACCTCATGGATATTGAGAAATAGCGAAGGTCTGATCTGAGTACTGATGAATATTTAGGGATATTTTTGAGGAATAATTGGAAACTTAACGGTACAGAAACTGATTTTCTTTAAATTCTTATGTGCGCAGGCATTTAGATCCCAACAGATGCCACGCTTCGTGATGCCTGAGATCGAAATGGGGTTGAAGTACTGGAGATGAAATAACTAAAATTTATATGAGGTTTATGTAGGGTTTATGTGTAGGTGAGACAAGTTATGAAATTAAACTGTAAAAGCGAGATGTGGAACTGGATCTAGTATAACAGTAATGGCAGACCAGAGTGGGCTAAAATCGTGTGGCCAGAAGGAGAACGGGTGATATGAGATTTATCATAAAGGTGTATAGATGAGTAACAGAAAAAAGGAGAGTAAGTGAGATGCCTGGGAGAAGTTAAAAAGATGAAGTGAGGGACATTCTGAATCACAGAGGTGTGAGTATCCGTAAGTGTGAATGGCCTGTGTTTAAAAGTGCAAGTTAGAATGAAGTGCTTTTTATATGGATGACTCGCTGATACTGATTTGTAATAGGCGATAAAGTGAAGTGACTTGGGAGGGAGGAGGGAACTGATTATGGATGGTTAAACTTTATTTATGAAGACCATTTACATAGATCAGGGATTGAATGTGAGTGAATGTCGTGGAGCTTTGTTTTTGGAGGAACCCTGCTGGAGATGTATTAAAAACAACTATGATAAGGCTTCCTTTACTAGAATCAGAAATAACAGCTATAAATTGGTGTGTGGAAGGCATACTGAGCTTCAAGGAACGGACTATGTGATCAGTGCATAAAGTCGGACAAAAACTCTCAATAGGTAGGGAGATTAATAAAAATATAAACAAGTGGAAATTAATATTTTTAAAACAGCAACCATTAACGTTGGATAAAGAAGCATAAAATTTGATGAACATGTTGTTTGTCACTGTGGAACATGTTTGTCACTTTATATATATATATATATATATATATATATATATATATATATATATATATATATATATATATATATATATATATATAATATCCATTGCAGGGCCGGCCTATCCCGACCGAAGTGTGGACGATACATCCTATGTATCTCTACCAGCCAGCTTAGGCTGTCTGGTAGAGATTGTATGTAGGATGAGAAGTGCTTGTAAGTGTGATTGTAGTGCTGGAGTGTCTTTGGATGTGTGTGTAGTCTGCGAAACAAGTGTAATCGGCCTGCGCAAGCCGACTGGGTGCAAGCATATTTTACACTACGCGACACTAGTTCAACCACAGCACCCCTTTTGTCCGCCAAAGCAGTACGTGGCCGGAAGAACTCTCCCAAAGTTTATTACCCTGGCTGGACTCCAACCCTCATTCTTCCATGTACGAAAACATACACTCTACCACTGTACCACAGAGGCTCATATATATATATATATATATATATATATATATATATATATATATATATTTACAGAGAGAGAGAGAGGTGTGTGTGTGTGTGTGTGTGTGTGTGTGTGTGTGTGTGTTATTCGAATAAGTGCTAATCTAGTTAGTTATTGTCAACTTTTTCTCAGATATTCTGGGCTATAAAGTGCTCCACCTTAAAGAGATTAATAGTACGTTTATCATATTTAATATGATTATTTCGCTTCCCTTCCTAAACCTTCATTGTAATATTTTTCGCGGTAACACCTATCAATTGGTAGTAAGCTTATCTCAACACAATGGATAGATTAAAGCTATTATAATCCCATATAACAGCCTTCCTTTTCTGAAAGTATAGCATTAGACTTTTCTTCCAGTCTTCCAGCACTATCTCAGGTCTCCATAAAAAAAAAAAAAAAAATCGACAACGTCTTTCCAAATTTCAACCCCTACTAACTCATTTCTCGAACGCATCATAACCTCACACTCAGTGCTCACATATTGCCTCCTACTCCATCATCATATGTCCATCTTGTGTTAACCCTTTGTTAGGTGCTTGTGTCCACCATCCACCCTCTTGACGTAGTGCTACAACCTTCAGGTAACTCATCATGTAGTGACAAACCAATTGTTTTGTCAGAACCCGGAAGACCAAATGGACATCAGACGGTCTAGTATGTTAAGCACTCCAAGTGGATGTGGTCGATCAGGGATAAAGTCCAGTGTTTGGCAGTGGTTTACTACATAATACCACTCAGGGGAAGACACTCGGTCAGTGGCCTTAAATATCAGGACTAAGTATGTTAACCACAGGCTGCTATGTTCCCGATGGATCATAGGTAGATATGCAGCCGCGTACACCTTTTCGCCTCCTTTTACGTTTTCTCCCCTCAATCCTTTTTACCTATTTTCTGTATATTTTGTATTCATCTTTCAAGACAAATCAGAAGTCATCAGTTTATTCTATTTCCACGCCAAATTTGTATTTGAACCACACAGAAGGTTATGTGATAATATAAGACAAGAGTAAGACGGACATAAAGGATGTTGGGCCAAAAGGTTGGGTGACCATTTTTTGAAGTGGAAAAAGTCATGAAGAGACGTTGCTGGAGGGCCAGTGTGATAGAGCTGCAGTCTGAGTATGACGCTGGGAAGGGAGGAGACTATAGCGGGATATAAAAGAAACTGTAAAAAAGAAACCTGCTTGGGATATACTATTCTAGGATAATGAGTGAGGGTTTGACCTACTGTATTTTCTTTGGGCATTATGGTACCTGGTATTAGTTCTCCCACTTTTGTATTATTTTTCTGTTTGTCAGTCGTGCTCAAGTTATATCAGTGAAAAAAAGGAAGACAATGATGAATCTGTGGATGAGAAAACAATATGCCTTGTTTAAAGTACTAAGGGAATATGGAGTTAGGGAACAATGGAAAATAACAAAAGAGCAAGAGGCCTTGAAGGCTGCGTGGTTATGATCAAGGGCCAAGGGGAGGGAAATATAAGTGTTACGGAGAGTTTCAGGGAGAATATAGAGGGGGGGAAACTAATGTGCAAGATGGTCTCAGAGTTTTAAAAAGTGAGCCGAGAGTTTGAGGGAGTGTGAGGGCGCTAGAATATTATATCACCTTCCTCCATAGTGAACCAGGAGAAAGTGTGTCGTGTATAGGGCCATTGTATGAGAAGACGCGTGATATTGTCGATTAATAATCCGTCCTGTAGTTGACTATGTATGTATGTATGTATGTATGTATGTCATCATTATCCAGCATCGCACTACAAATACTAGGCACAGAGGGCGGAAAAGATCGAGAAACACACACACACACACACACACACACACACACACACACACACACCAGTACACAATAAAAAAAAATAAAATAAAAAACAAAGGAAGGAAAATATCAGCTCTCATATGGTAAAAGAGTTAACGAGGTCTGATTAACACATGACAAGTACATAGCCCATTACCAGCTACAGTACATTCCCCGTTGGTCAATTTCCCATCCACCTATTTTCCCCTTGGGCCCTGTTCACACACTGACTGATTCTCCTCCATGGACTTATTTTCCTTTAATGCCCCTTTTCTCATTGAGTCTATATTTCCCCCATAGAGAAATTTCCACCTTGCGATGTATATATTTTCTTTCCTGAAGTTTTTTTCACCATTCATCTGTTTCCTCCATGGACTTGCTTTTCGTTTATAAACCTATTTTTCTTTCTACCTTTTTCAGTATTGACCTCCTTTCCTTCATGGACCTATTTTCTCCTACGGGAAAGCATTGAAATCCCACATGGATTCATTTTCTCTCTTGGCCCTATTTCCACTATGGACCTTTTTCAACCATTGGGCATATGTTCCTACTTTTCCCCATTTTCACCAAGGACTTACCGTGAACCTATTTTCTCACATGGACCTACACCAACCGTGGACGTACGTATTTATCCTGCGAACCTACTTCCCCCAAACATCCCTCACCCATCCACCAACCAATATACTTACTCATTCTCCTAGTGTAGCCTCATTCAGTAGTGGCATGATGACTCAACAAGTTCACACACACACACACACACACACACACACACACACACACACACACACACACACACACACACACACACACACACACACACACACACACACACACACACGTCTGTATGTTTTAACACCCAGACTAAAGATGTATAGGCTAGATATTATGAACCTGTATATGGACGACGAAAATGAAAATCGTCTCTATGTAAAATGATGTATCCTATTTACCGCCCTATATTTTCCAGTTTTGTCCATTGAAAAAATTTAGCAACGAGAAATCAGACCTGAGAAACGAATTCAGGAATTACCTAAAGGATAGGTACCTTGACATGGAGAACATTCCAGAACTCTTTATAGCACGAAATACAGTAGAGTATGCATATGATGATTCATTAACAATGACTTTTAAGCTCGGAAGTTGCTTAATAGTTTTCCATACTGATAAACTGCCCTTTGGGGATGGTATATGCAATAGAAAGACAAAAGTAACTCAGCTTTCTTTCTTGATGTACTTTACCAATAGGTGACTGAACAATAGGTTAAAGAAATAATTTTGTCATAGGTTATATTACTTTAAATAATTGTAACTGCAGGGGAAGGATGATAAGCTAAGTGGAGAGAACAGAAGACAGGTACGGAGATGGAGAAGAATGAATAAAACAGAAAGTAGTTATAAGTTAGTCGGTATATTGACTGGGCCAATATTATGATGAAACAATAACCCCTAACAGAATAGGATGCAGCGCTGATCAGTATGTGAAGTGAAAAAAAAAAAAAGTAGAAAAGTTCTACATCCGAGAGCTTGAAGACCTCCAGTTAATATTATCGGTTAACGACTTCAGGTGTAGGGTGTAGTGTGGTGTGATGTGATCTCGCTACAGTCACTGAAGTCTAAAAGAGTGCAGCATTTCGTTTCTGAAAACGTCAGTGAGATACAAACGGACTGGATCGATCCTAGAGTTACTCCCACATCAAAAAATTATATATATATATATATATATATATATATATATATATATATATATATATATATATATATATACATATATATATATATATATATATATATATATATATATATATATATACATATATATCTATATATATAGATACCATCATCATCATCATCATCAGCCATACCTAGTCCACTGCTGAACAAAGGCCTCCCCCAACCTTTTCCACGAATTCCTTGACTGAGTCAATCTTTGCCACGTTTTCCCTGCAAATCTCTCTATCTCATCTCTCCACCTCCTGTCGGGCCTTCTTCTGCTAGCTTACGGTCTCATGGTGTCCAGTCATTCAGCCTCTTGCTCCGTGGGTTATCCTTTATTCTTGCTATATGGCCTGCCCACCTCCATTTCTGTTCTTTTATAACTTCTATAATATTTTTGACTTTAGTCTGCTGTCTCACCCAAGTTGATCTTTTCCCAACACTGACCTTTCCATTGCTCTCTGAGAACGGAATAATTTATTTTCCATTGATTTTGTCAGTTTCCAGGTCTCACAACCATATGTCATAGCTGGAATTATACATTCGTTATATACTTTTCGTTTCATACAAACTGGCAAGCTACTTTTCATAATGTCTCTATGTTTACCGAAAGCTTTCCACCCAATTGTAATGCGTCATTTTATTTCGCTATCATGATCTTTCGTTAATTTTAGTATTTGTCCCAAGTAGTTGTACTCCTCAAATTCTTCAATAATTTCATCGCTTATTCTGATGACGGTCTTTGGTGTTTGTGGATTAAACATTAGTTTTACTCCGGTTCATCTTCAGTCCTACTTTCAGACTTTCTCTGTTCATGTCATTTAACATTTCTTGCAATACCTCCGCTGTTTCTGACATTAGGACAATGTCATCTGCAAAGCTTAAATGGTTCACTCCATTGTTTTCCCAGTCTAGCTTTCTGAGAATACTTTCAAGGCATGCTGTAAATAATTTTGGTGAAATTGTATCTCCCTGACGCACGCCCTTCTCAGTCTTAATTTTTTCTGAGTCCTTATGTAATTTACCTGTAGTAGTTCCCTCTTTATATATGTTTTCGATCTGTTTTACAATGTTCTCATTCACTCCTTGCTCTCTCAGTGAATTTATAATTGCTATGTGCTCCACTGAATCAAAAGCCTTTTCGTAATGAACAATACCTAAACACAGTGGTTTATTACATTCTATAGATTTCTCAATTAACTGATTCATTGTGTGTAGATGTCCAGTTGTCGAATACCCGCTTCGGAATCCTGCCTGTTCACGAGGTTGGTTTTCCTCCAAAATGTTTGTTATTCTGTTCGTACGGACTTTAGTGAAGAATTTGTAAATGACTGATAATAAGCTAATGGGTCAATAGTTACTAAGATCTTTTGAGTCACCTTTTTTGTAGAGTAAAATAACTATTGCATTACACCATGTTTTGGGAATTTTCTTCTGTTTGATACAGTGGGTAAATAAGTGAGCAAGCCTATTTTGTACTTCTACTCCTGCATCCAACAGTAAATCTGTTACTAATCCATCTTCTCCAGGAGGCTTCCCACTTTTCATATTTTTAAGACAAATATTTACTTCGTCTAGTGTTACCTCAGGTATTTCACTTGTGTCAACTGAAAAGTTAGCTATTGGTACTACTGTCTGTCTTTGATGCATACAGTTCTTTGTAAAATTCTTCAACTCTCTTCACCATCTTATCTCTGTATTTAATAATTTCACCGTTTTTTTCTTTCAGTGATGTCATTTGTTGCTTTCCAAGTGCCATTTTACTTCGGACCTGTTTCAGACTTTTTCCATTTTTGATGGTTTCTTTGATCTGATCCATGTTCCTCTTTCTTTATTCTTCCCTTTGTCTTTTGTTGATAAGCTTATTTAATTACGTTCATTCTGTTTCGTCTTTCTTTGCTTTTACTTTCCTTTCCTTTCATTTTTTCATAAGCTCGAGTGTCTTTTCTGAATATTTCTTGGCTTTGGTATAGGTTTTCCTACTACCTCCGCCGATTCTCTTAGTAGTTTTGTTAGTCTGTCATTCAGCTCATCAGTAGCACATTCAGCATTACTTAGAGCCTGAATTCTTTTCCTTATTTCCAACTGAAAGGCTGCTTTGTTTTCGTTTACTATTATTGGGCATATCTTTTTATCTTTAATCAACTTCTTTCCTTCACTTCTGAAATTGAATCTTGCTGTGCAACCCACCATTCTGTGATCACTACGTATATTTACTTTGTTGATAACTGTGACATTTGTGATCGTGTTATTCGTATCCGCCATAATGAAGTCGATTTCATTCTTTGTTTCTCCATTTGGGCTTCTCCAGGTCTACTTTCTCCCTGTTCTTTTGTGGAAGAATGTGTTCATTTTCTCATGTTAAACATTTTAGCAAAATTTACCAGCATTTCTCCTCTTTCATTCCTTTCTCCCACTCCAAATTTTCCCATACATGCTTCTCCATTTTTCGACTTCCCAAGTTTTGAAGTCTCCATGAGTATAGTATATGTTGTCTTTTCTTCTTCCATAATCTGGGAGATGTCATCATAGAATGTTTCTATTTCTTCATCTGGGCTTTGAGAAGTTGGTGGATTATTTGTATTACTTTCAGGGTATTTTTCTGCACAGTCTAATGACAACAAATGCTGCCCTGTCAGATACACTGGTGAATTTTACAATGTTGTCTGCAAGATTTCTGTTGATTAGAAATCCTACACCACTAACTCTTTCATTTTGCATTCCTGTGTTGTAAAATAGGTGGCCACTGTCATCGAGCTGAAATACTTGTTCTTCTTTTCTGTGGATCTCACTCAAATCAACAATATCCCAACTTATGCTTGGATATATATATATATATATATATATATATATATATATATATATATATATATATATATATATATATATATATATATATATATATATCATCAGCCGTTTGAGTATCCACTGCAGGACCGGCCTATCCCGACCGAAGTAGGGACGATACAGCCTATGTATCTCTACCAAGTGGCTTATGCTGTCTGGTAGAGATTGTATGTTGGGTGAGAAGTGCTTGTGACTGTAGTGTTGGAGTGGCTATGGATGTGTATGTAGTCTGCGAACCAAGTGAAATCGGCCCGCGCAAGCCGACTGGGTGCAAACATACTTTACAGTATGCGACACTGGTTCAACCACAGTACCCCTGGTGTCCGGCAAAGTAGTACATGGCCGGGAGAATGCTTCCAAAGCTTAATACCCTGGCGGGGCGCGAACCCTCGCTCTCCAGCGTACGAAAACCCACGCTTTACCACTGTACCACAGAGGCTCTCTCTCTCTCTCTCTCTCTCTCTCTCTCTCTATATATATATATATATATATATATATACACTATATATGCCATATATATATATATATATATATATATATATATATATATATATATATATATATATTCGAATATATAAATAAGTGAAGCGTGTATGTGTGTGTGTGTGTGTGTGTGTGTGTGTGTGTCTGTCTGTCTGTCTGTCTGTCTGTCTGTCTGTCTGTGTGATTGTTTATTTCTTTCACGAGAACAATAATTGAAATTGACCTAATTCTTTTTGCATTCAGTTGGGGTAAGTCCAGGGAGTGTCAGAAAAAAAAAAAAAAAAAAAGGCGATTGTGCACAACGCGTCAGTGTGAAACTGTCGAAAAACACGGTTCAAGATAATATGCAAATATATTTTTTCTCGACTTCTGGGTTAGAAATGGTCATTGCAGACTCAATAACAGCCCTGAAACAACGGCAATTGCATTTACAAATATTCTGTGATGTGAAGACTATTAGTTAGACCCTTAAATATTAAAGTACCAACCAAAGTTCCCAATGTCTGATTTCCACAATATTATCACATTTTTATTATATTAGTGTCCCATAGATACTGATGAAATTTTGCCCAAATTGGTTCACTAGTTTCTGAGTTATGCAATGTTTCCATATTGGAACATTGGTAACATCGCTACAAAAATTCCTACAGAATTTCGCAAAGGATACAAAACACCAAAAGGAGTGATTTTTTTTTTTTAAATTACCAAACAGATGACATAGCATAACAGAAGACAGGATTATGATGTAGGCACCTTTCCATTCATTTTAAAAATTAATAGATAAAAATGTTATCCATAAACTAAAATAATTATCTGAGTGGCACGTGCTGGTTCGACTTACTTCGGCCTGTAGTACTCGGTAGCAAATGTAGTCCCCCTGTCATAGTGGCATCTTCCATTGCATTTGGTGCACTTGTAAAGAACAATTTGGGGGGGCAAACTTTGCACCGTCCCTGGGAGCACAGCTCTTTCTCATGGCCAACACCATCAAACTACACATCCTGAGGGAGACTGAGCTGCCTGCCACTCTCTCTGGTGGCCTGGAAACCACCCTTTTTCAATAAGTAAAGAGTTATGCTTCGTCAGAATTCGAGATGTGATAGGCTATATCACTTCCATTAGCATGCAGTGAAGTCTCCACACAGCAACCACTGACAAATTGATGGCATTGACTAGCAGTGGCCAATACCACTTTTTTCCTCTGATCGTAGGAGATAATTATGATCCCAGCAGCCTGTCCATCACGTCAGTGCTGCTCATTCCTTGGCTGTAAGGAAGCACAAGCTTTGGCTGTTTGACTTTGTTGTTTGGTGCATTTCATACTCTTCTTCACACAGTGTGCAGTGGCTTGTGTGTCGGCTAGTTGCTCCCAATGATCCCGATGACATTGTCATTTCGCTTACACACATAAACAGTACCATCAGATCAGTAATGTTATGCACCACAATTCCAGTTTCTTCATTTCTTTTGAGGACTTGAGTCTCTTATCTGTCCAAGCAGTGCTGTTCTCTCTCATCGTTCCAGTTGCTCGGATGGTTTTCAGCACAAGGTTCTGGAAGAGAGTGTAACTGGAGAAAAAATGATAAAAGAGAAACTGGTGTTTTTGTTGTTCTGAGTGCTCCAGCATCATTGCAATCATGGTGTCTACCACCCTACTTCCCAGAGGTCGCGTTTGGATGCCAGGTTCTCGTTCAGGGTAGATTTTGAGGTGGTATGGGTACCCGTCGTTGCCACACTGTGCCCAGATCTTGAACTCAAAACGTATGGGTTATCCACATATAACACCTTGACAATGTGTCGTCCATAGTACTTTTTTTTTTTTTTTTTTTTTTCCAATGCTTAATTCGGAGTGGAAGATACCAAACTTTACGATTTTTTTTTTTTTCAAACAGTCATAGATAGCACTGATCTTGGCAACTTTGTTACTTCCTTCAAGGTGTAGGATATCAACCAAATGTATGTACTTTTTGGTGCACTGAAATTTGTTTCTACTCACTGGAACTGAAACAGCTTCAGTACCCAAGTCTTCTTAACCTGACCAGTAACATTGCTGAGCCGGGAGACTCTGATATATTCAGATAGAAGGATAATGCCCAGAAATCTTGCAATTAATTCTTTCTGGATGACAAAGTTGGAGTAATTTTTGTCTCTTGTGGCGTACAGGTTAGCTTGCTTACATGTAACCAATCAGTTCCTCGGGAACTATCTCAGACCACAGTCATATTTTTTTTTTTTTTTTTTTCAGCATTGCATAGTCTTCCGATATTCCAGTTGATTTTGGAGAGAACGGGACTTCGCTGTCCAGAAGATGTTTTTGCCACTGTTCCTCATCCTTTTTGCCACGCTTCACAGTCGATGGCTCCAGAAGGGAACGAGTATCACTGTCATCTAGGTCGTATTCAATCTCCATTTCTCCTGCAGGTTCGAAAGCTTGAACATCACCGAGTTCATCTGGTACACTTTCTGTGTCACATTCTTGATCAGCTCTGTTGCCTGCTGCTGGAAAAAGGACAGTCAAATTCCGCACACTCTCATCCTCAACTGCCTCAACACCTTCAGCACTTGTCACAACACAAGAAAGCCTGTTTCTTGCACAACAGAACGAAGAAGGTTTCATCTGGGCGAACTGCACACTGTTGGTGGCAGGCACTAGTATAACACACACACACACACACACACACACACACACACACACACACACACATAGAGAGAGAGAGGGGGGGGGTAGGGGGGCGAACCACTATACACTAAAAGCCAAACGTGTATATAAAGGCAGGAAAATGGATTGTGGTACTTCAAAGGGAATTAGTGGGATGGAGGGGAGGAGAGTCAGAACATGGTCAGTGCCACCAACTGCTGGACTGAAAGTCTGGTAAAGAAAAGAGAACACATATGGCTTAAACTCACAATTTTTGCCCTTCAAAATAAAATGAAAGTCAAATTCAAGGTTTCTTCTTAATCATTTTTCTGGATAATCCGAATTCACCTAAGAGACTCTGACCCCGGGTCTATGAGGTGGCAGACTGTTGTCGCACCATCACGTCACTCTGGTAGCCTACCAGTACAGTTGCATTTGCGTTGATACACAAATATTCATTTCAGAACCTTCATTGGGCTTCAGGAAGTATTTCAGGCTCATCCTTATTAGATACATAAACACAACCGTTGTCCCAATACTAACTAGGAAACTTTTTATATTGCCTTGTCACTTACGGACAATGGCGCCAAATTCTTGTGTTACTGGATAACGTGGGATGGGTTCCAGAGGTTTCTGCATGCCTTGCATGTTCTGATTCAAATATTCATGCCAGTCATCTTATTTGTTGCCTATGGGACCTCATACAGAGAGTTATTTTGGCAACAACTAAAGTAGCTTTGTAACATGACGTTGGCCTTATGGAGTAATCCTGAAACAGTATTCTGGTATTCTTTTCACTTTATCTTGACCTAAAATTGTCTTGCCACCACCCAGAATGCCGAGTTATAGCAATAGATTAATAGTAGATTATGTTGCTACTGTACTCATACAGAAAGTATGTAAAGCGACAATATGGTCTTTTCCAGGCACTTACCTGCGTGAAGGAACATGCAAAAGAATGAAAATTTAGGCCATGTTAAAGTGAATTAACTCTGTAGCTATAATATCAGTGGTAAATGCCAAGGTACACTGGGAATGAATACACACACTCAGTACTCAGCACCAATCCTCGTGACTGGATGAGACACTTAATCTATACTGAGAAAGCAGCTGTGTGTGTGTGTGTGTGTGTGTGTGTGTGTGTGTGTGTGTGTGTGTGTGTGTGTGTGTGTGTATGTATTCTTACCTAATTGTTCTTATCTCATTGTATCTTCACAGGAATCAGACAAGTTCCTACTGTCCCGTGTATTAACCCATTTTTAGCATACATATCCTAAAATTTATGAATAGTTTTGGCACACACTATTTTGGTAGTGCATTCCACTGATCAACTGCCCTATTTGGGAAACTAAATTTTCCAACGTCTTTGTCACTCCTCTTTTTTGTGCAGTTTTTTGCAGTGCCCTCTTGCTGACGCCTCCCCATAGGGTATATACTCATGTGTCTATTTTCTCTTTCCCTGAGATGCATTTATATAGAGTAATCATGTTTCCTCTTTTCCTTCTCTCTTGTAATGTTGGTAGGTTCAGTTTTTCTAGTCTTTCTTCATAGTAGATCCTTTAAGCTTAGCACCCATCTTGTAGCGGCCCTTTGTACTTTTCAATCTTATTTATTTATTTATTTATTTTTTTGTGATGAGGATTCCAGACCACGGATGCATATTCCAGGGTTGGTGTGATGAATAATGCTATTATCTTTCTCAGCATGTCTTTGTTTATATAATGTGAATGCTATTCTCATATTGGCAAGCCGTGTCTGCATGTTCCACACCTTTTCATTTTTGTGGTCAGCCGGAGACAGTCTGTTACTGATAATCACTCCTAGGTCTTTCTCCTTTTCTGATATGTGTGGAGGTGAACTTCCTAACTTATAATCTCAGTCTGGTCTTTTTTCACATTTACCAAGCTGAATTACATGGCATTTGTCCACACTGAATTCCATTTGCCATCCACTGTTCCATTCATGAAGCTTATTAAATTCTTCTTGTGGCTCTCTGCGGGAGTCTGTGTTTGTAATTCCCCTTTGTATTTTAGCATCATCAACAAACTTAATTAGATAGCTTCCATTTTCAATGTTCCTGTTTATATCATTTATATATACTAAAAACATAATCGGTGCCAGCACTGAGCTCTGTGGGACTCCGGTAGTCACTTCCCTCCATGATGTGTAATTACACCTTAGTACTGTTCCCAGTTCCCTTATTCTGAGAAAATCTTGCTTTCAATAGAACAGATTACCTTGGATTCCTCCTTGATGGTACAGTTTCCATAAAAGTCTTTGGTGTGGTAGGGGAGAAGGTAGGAATATGAAACAGGGTGGAAAAATGAAACAGGCCTTATCTCAGCTGAAAGGTGCTGCCATCCATTGGTAACTGAATTAAACATAACTATTAGGTCCCCCACAGGCCACCAGAATGTTCTGGATTCAGTCACTCGAGGTGAGGTGCTCTGAGAGGATATTGTTTACTTTTCACTCAGTGAAACTTTTTTTTTTTTTTGTTAGGTAAGGTTAAAAACTTGTTATCCTATATAAATTGATATATATGGACTGTGATATACAGTGTATTGATTAGTCATAAGATCACCTCTTAAAATGGCATAGTTAGTTTTCTGGAAAAAATTTCTAGCCTAGAATTTCTGCTAATTCATTTTAAAAATGGTGTTGGGTGGCAATATGGAACAACGTGTTCCATATTACCACCATTCCTTTTACCTTGTTCCATATTACCACCATTCCGTTTACCTTGTTCCATATTAGCTCCATTCCATTTTTTTTTCTGAAAGTATCTGTCAAACAGGCCTACACAGAAAAGAAAGAAGGAGGTGGAGGAAAGAGTGCGAAAAGTAAAATAGAAACTTTATTTATTTTTTTTTTCAAAAAGACAGAGATGAGGATGAAAGTTGTATAGAAGAAGAAGAGAGAATTAGTCTGTCTTCTGGAAGTTCAAACTCGCTAGAAGAAACTGTGGGAGAAACAAATCCTGGAAGAGATGATGCAGACTGTCTTTTTTGTACAGAAAAATTCACGAAGTCCAAATCAGGAGAACTATGGGTTCAATGTGTAGTGTGCCAGGGATGGGCTCATGTCTTGTGTAGTGGTTGTGAAACTGACATTTTCATGTGTGACTTCTGTTCTTAAACATACATTTTCACTGCAAAATTATTATTTATGTATTCACAAAAAGAAATATTTTTGTTATTTTCAAAATTGTTTCATATTACCACCCCATGGATGTGCTTGAATAAAAAGTTGTGGCATTTGAATGGTTAAATTTTTCTCATTATAACTCTGAATGCGTTATAAGGATAAAATTTTTCAATATTTCTGATGATAATTGATGCAGTTTTTGCCTTTAAAATTGTTCTTTTCACCTGAAACAAAAAAGTGGTTCATATTACCACGTTCTCCTCGACACTGTCAAGTACTTTCTTAATATCTAAATAGATACTCTCCACCCATCCCTCTCTTTTCTGTAGTGTTTCTGCAACTCTATCATAGTAGCTTAATAGCTTTACGACACATGATTATTCTTTTCTAAAACCAACCTGTCTTTCTGTTATCGTATTGTATTTTTCCTGGTGGTTTACCCAAGTTTACTCTTAATAGCTTTTCTAGTGTCTTACTTACAACACTGGTTCGGGATACTGATCTACAGTTGAGTGGATTCTGTCTATTCCCTTTCTTGAATAGGGGAACAATGTTTGCTTTTTTCTAAATATCAGGTAGTTTACCTTTTCTTAAGGATTCCTAGAATATTAACTCTTCTGTAAATTCATGTAGCACCCAGCCTGAAATTTTGCTGGGACCATTTGCTTTTCCTTTGTCCAATTTACTCAACACTTCCTATACTTCTTGTTTCTATATTCGTATATCTGGTTATGTGTGGGCATGCATGTTCCCTATCATCTCTCTCAAAATTACTATCCTCTGTAAAAACTAATTGGAAATTTTTAAGAACTTTGCAATTATCTTTTTCTTGGATATAGGTTATCCCCTTGTCCATGGTGGACTGTATTTTATCTTTAACTTTGATTTTGTTTAGGATGTAGCTGTAAAAAAGATTGTGGTTGATCAGTACTTTTATTTATAATGTCGTCCTCAAACTGGCTTTGAACTTCACTCCTTATCCTTGTACGTATAATCATTTCTTGCCTGTTTATAGACAGGGCCGGATTAAAAGTGCTGTGGCCTGGTAGGCAATGCAGACAGTTGGCCTGCAACATATAAATCTCTTTTTTTCTGTAATTTTTTCTGGCATGACCTATAATGGCCTTTTTTTATGGCCTATGAGTGATGGCCCTTATATGGACGCCCAAAGTGTATATTTATTCCACTCTGGAAGTCTTGATCGTCTGTGACACCCCGTGGCCTGGTAGGCAGTTTCCCATTTTGCCTATACCTGATAATCCAGCCCTGTTTATAGATGTTATATTATGCCCTCTCGCTATTGTGTCTTCTGTATCTATTCCACAGCAAGTCTTTTTTTATTTATTTATTTATTATACTTTATGTTAAATCACTTCTTTATCCTTATTTCTGTTTCTTCTGAGGGATATAATTTTGGACTCCTGTTTTTATATCATTCACATAATTTTTAATATCTTTTCCCCTAAAATCTTTTTCCCAATCTATTTCTACGATGTACTTATTTAGGTCATGTTTGTTTTTGTAGTTTAGCCTGTTTTTGTAACTTTCATGACTAGTGACTGTATCATTTGCAATCCTGAAGTTGATATTTAATACTACAGTACGTGGTCACTTTTGCCGAGTGGAGGGTGATGCATTATGTTGTCAGTATCATTATTTTGCCTGGTAAATATAAGATCTAGTAATGATGGATCATTAAGACTCCATTTTGCAGTGTTTTCCTTTATATGTTGTTATAAGAAAAACTCCTACACAGGATCTAGGAGCTTTTGATCCCAACAGCTTTCATAGCTTCTTACATCTGGAGTTTTCCAATTTATAATTGTATTAAAATCTCCAATTAATATAATTCTTTCATGTTTCTCTTCCATTCTGTGTAGTCGGACTCTTATAACTCCTTATTGTATGTTATGCAGGTCTTCATATTCACCTCTTTTCCAAGTTTTTTTTTTTTTTGGTTGGCATGTATAAATTTGCCACAATTATGTTCCTTTCAGATGTGTCAGTCTCTAATGCAATCAGTTCTACTTGTGATAGTATATCTAGTTGTATCTCTCCGACTTGTAGATTTTTCTTTCTTAACACAAGAACTCCTCCTTTTTTAAAATTTTTGTTTCTTCTCCATATATTGTAATCTTTATAGCTTTGGACGTCGTTTGATATCTTTGGGATTAATTTAATTTCAGTTAGGCAAATAATATGAGGTTCCATTTCTTTGGTATGGTCTTTTGTCTCTAATAATTTGGATACCATTCCATCTACATTTGAGTACATCAACTTAATCATGTTGTTTACATATCTGACATTTGAGTCTACTACCTTCCTTTTTCTTAGTCCCTGTTGTTGATGTACCATTTTCTTACTTGCAGTAGTCCCACTACTCTTCCTCTGATCTTTCCTCATTTTTTTGTTTTTGCTTCTTCCCTCTTTTCCTTTAGTGTCCTCATTCCTCCTGAGTTAGGCATCTATTTATCCATATTTTTTTACATTTCCCTTTTTCCATGAGTTTGTTAGCATTTTTCAATATTTCCTCTACAGTGTTCACAATTTGTATATACTTACTTTCCGAGGCCCTGACATATCTCTCATATTTCCCTAGCCTTTTGAGTTCCTCTATATCTTTATCACAGATATCCTTGGATATTTCCATCAATATGTTCATTATATTTACCATCTCCTTTTTGTCTCTCGAGATTCTGCTTCTTATTTCTTCTTCATTTATACCAGTGATTACTATATACTTGTTTATATCTGCTGATTCTTTGACCAGTTTTGAGTTGTTTTCAATGATTTCGTTCACTTCTTTCCTAATGTTTTTTTCTTCAACTTATATTTCTGAGTCTTTCCTTACTTTCACCATTTCAGCATACGTAGTTTGTACTTCATCTTTGCAATTCCTCATCATTTCGTTCACCTGGCTTATCTTCTCTTCAGTATCACTGCTTTTGTCTATCAGACTGTTTACTTGACTAAGTGTCTGTATCATTTCTCAACTCCTCCATATTATCATGGTTGAAACTGTTCTCACCATTTCACTAGTCTTTTTTTTTGTGAAACTATCTCAACTGACAACTCATCAATTGTTGTGTCCTTTTTATTTAATTCCTTTTCTTATCATATTCTTCCTTCTGCATGCGTGGTCCCTTCTTAATTTCATCTATTTCCATTTGAAAAGTTTTCTCCAGTTTATTCACATTCTCTGCTAATTTATTATATGTTTCAATTTCAACCAGTTCTGGATAGAAAACATCATCCTGTTATCTACCTTTATCCCTTCTCTTAACTCCTTCCATATTCACTTAACTAAAGATAGTACTCATCTTGCAGAAAGTCAATTGTTACTTAGATATTATAGCCTTTATTTACAATTTTGCATCTCCCTGCTACCCGCCTGGTGATAATGACGACACCCAGCTGTTGTTTACGTTTGATCAGCGGATTCATTTGAATGCATTGACTTGGATGTATTCTTTTATTTGAACAACAATTTTTTTTTGGGGTATACTTTACTACAGTATATTTGTAAAATGCCGGGAATAGTCAATGAGGGCAGCAAAACACCCACGGGAGGAGCCTACAGAGGGGCAGTCAGAGCGCGACCTGACCCCGGGTATCAGGGACATAAATTTGCCCGGGCCGTGTGCCCCTATGACCTGGAACTTGCCTGCCACCACCATACCAGGAGACGGAGACTACCTTGCAAGTGAGCTGACCCTTGACAGGATCGGGGTGGAGCTACTTCCTTAGCTCCAAGCAGCACCCCAGCGACAGTCAGTAGCCACACCCTTTGTGAGATGGCCCGTAGCCGCTCTGCCCTGCAGGAGACGGCCTGTAGCCACTCCCCCTCAAGAGCCATGGCCTGTAGCCAGATTCAGGCGACAGCCAGTAGCCGTGCCCTTAAAAGACCACAGCATGTAGGTGGGCCACACAGCAGGAGATGGTCTGTAGCCGCTCCTCTGTCAGGTGCTGCTATACCCCCCTACAGGAACTAGCAACTGCCAGTAGCTGTGCTGGGGAGAGAAAGGTACGTCCCCTCTCCTCCTTAGAGGACAAGACAAAGGTGATGGCCGGTAGCCGCGCCCGTAGCTGCTCCTCGTCAGCACGTTGTTCTCCATATGGGGCTCAGGCGACGGCTGGTAGCCATGCTGACAGGCAAGTGACAGCCGTTAGCCACACTTCGCCTGTACCCCTGTCAGGGAGTTGGGCCCAGGCGACGGCCGGTAGCCTCGCCTATGACGATGGAACGGCCTGGAGCTGCCCTCATTTTGTTGCCCATGGGAACCCAGTGATGGCTGGTAGCCGTGCCAGGGAGGAGCGTCAAAGCCCCTCGCCCCCTGTGACTCCACTACGAGAGGACGTTCTGTCATCAGACCTGCCAACCGGCGGGGATGCAGACGACCCTACTGTCCATCACCAGTGAGGCAACCTTCAGGAAGAAGGCCTCAACTTCGAGGATCCGTGGAGAGGCCCTGTGCTATCCCCAGGGTTATTCTCTGCCCAGCTGGCTCCAGAGGGACCCTACCTGACGGACTCTGATGTAGGTTGATGCCGCAGCCCACTCCTGACGGCATCCCTGACGGCCGGAGACCGCAACTGACGGGCCACCGAGGCTGCCCACAGGACCCCCAGGTGAGACCTCTCCCCACCCCAACACAGACGACATTCGTCCTCCATCAGGCACCTGAGCGAGCACTTCAGGAAACTCTTTGGCCCCAGCCCTGAAGGCCGGACCCCAGTTCCCAGCCCCGACAGTGTGGGGCCTTTCACTGCACGCAGGCCTGGGCAAGTGAGGATGCCCCTACGAGTGATCCCGTGGCCGCAGGACAAGGAGGCCCCTGGCAGAGCTCAGCCCCCTTCAGGAGCCGGGCTGTGAGCTCTCCCGCCACCCTCCGCCAATGCCGCCACCCTACCCAGTCCCGACAGTGAGTGACAGCAGTGACAGTGAAACAGTGACCTATACATCGGGCAATGTGTTAGAATACTAGAGAGAAACTAAGCCCAAATCCTATCAGTGTTACAGTATCGGAAGTTTACACCAACAGTGAAATAGTGGCAAGGCGAGAGAAGCTGAGCAGTGATTGTAGTGACCTCAGTGAATGTATATCTCGGCTCTAGTAATATAATTCTTCTGGACTTAAGACCAATAGCCAAGCTACCTTTTCCAATCACAGTGTAAATTTCCCTCAAAGATACAGTGACCGACTCCCCTGCCCAACACCTTAAAGTGCTGTTCATTGTACTATTCACTTTTATCTTGAACTATTGTCTCAACAGTATCCTGTGAGATACTGCTACTCCCGATCTCAGTACATGTTATATAATTGCCTAGATTCCTGTTTGTGACATCTACCTGTTCCACATTTAGAATTTAACCATATACGTGTAAGGTTGTTGTCCTGAGTTTTCGTGCCCTGTGTCTCTTTTAGTTTACTAAGCTTCAGTCTAGAAAGGGAACCCAGCTGCAGAATAGGCTTTGCCGACCCTTAAACCCCTAGCATGACAATTAGAACATCACATATTTTAGCCTTGTACAGAGCTTGACTCATATCAAGGTACTGTTAGGTATGGCCAGTGGAGGCCAACAGTGGCCAGTATTATCAGAGTGACCTGCCACACATCCTCTTCCTCTCTCGCCGCTGTTGTGTGTGTGTGTGTGTGTAAACTTGTAAGTCATCTTGGTGGTCGATTGAGTAGGCTAGTGGGTGGATGGGTGGTGTGGGTTGGTGGATGGGTGAAACTGATAAGTGGCTGTGCGAGGTGGGGAGAGTGGGTTGGCGGGTGTGTCTAGTTTGGTGGGAGGGTTGGTTGGGTGTATAGGTGTGTAAAATTGTTGGTTGGGTGGGATAGGTGGATGGAGTGGGGCAGGTGGGTGGGTTGGGTGGATGGGAAAGATGGAGTGGATGGTTGAGTTAGGTGGATGGGTGAGTGGGTGTGTGGGTTGAATAAGTCCATGGTAGGAATAAGTTTATCTGGGAAAACATGTACTAGGAATATGCTCCTGGGTAAATGGCCACGTAGGATCATAGGTTCAATGGGCGAAATAGTTCCGAGAGAAAAAGTTGGTCCATATCCGGATTCAGTGTTTCTCCCGTGAAAGAATATAGGTCCTTGAGAGAAACTAGATCCATGGGCAACAAGGGTACAAGGGAGAAAATAGATCTATGGGGATAATAGGTTCAGTGGGGTATTCATGTCCATGGAGGAAAAATAGTGAGGAAAACAAGATCATGATGGAAAATATAGCCACAGGGAAAGTAAGTCCATGATGGATAATAGGTTCATGGGGAAAATTGGTCCTTGGTTGAAAATAAGTCCACGGTGGAAAAGAGGTTCACGGGAAAATTGGCTCATGGGGAGAACAGGTCGATAATGGAAAACTAAGTTCAAGGAAGAAATAATCATGGCAAAAGTAGGTTCACATGGAAAGTAAGTTCATGAGTAAGAATAGGTTTATGGCAGAAATAGGTCCTTGGGGAAAAGAGGTCCACGGGAGAAATCAACCCACAGGAGAATATTGTCACTGCAATAATAGGTCCCTAGGAGGAAGTAAATTGATGGGACTGACAACTAGGGAGTGAAGTCGGAAATAGGCCAATGTACTAGTTATTTCAAAGTACAGCGGTGGGGTAGAAGAAGTAGAAATCTCAAATGTAATTCTGTGTTTACATTAAAAAAAAAAAATCTAATTTACAACAATCTTTATATAGTTAAGAAGCACTACAGTTTCGAGAATGAGAATCGAGAACAGAAGGGTTGCATGGGGAAAAACAATTATCAGAGTAACTGGAAACCAGTGGCTGCGAAAATGTAAAGAAAAGAGAAAAAGGATGAGTAAAAATAGTGAGAGAGTGATAGCTATAGTCTCACCAATCTAAAACCAAGGTTTGGGTGGAGTCCAGCCGGGGATTTCCCAGCGTACAGCGTTGCCTTGTTTCCTATACTCCGATTGGCTAGTGGCTGACCTGACACCGTTAGAGTTCGTCCGCTCACACCTCGCCACCTGGCCTGACATGACTTCACCCACTTCTGTGTGTGTGTGTGTGTGTGTGTTTTGTGTGTGTGTTTTGTGTGTGTGTGTGTGTAAAGACAAACTAATTTAAGTTATAAATATAATTTAAGTTATATATATAACAAAGTGAACAGTGGAAGCACGTGACAGAAGCTTAATCTCCCTCCAATGGATTAACTCCCAGTATGGGCCTGGATGTTGCCGCTCGTGAGTGTTTTAACTTATTTATTTCTATTCAGAAAACAGCGTATGTTCTACTGATTCCTTCAAATTATATTATAAACGTAATTGTTGCATTACTTACCCAACTTAGAACTACCGTGAAAGTCGGTAAAAGTAACTACATTTTTTTCAGCACCACTGTAAAATATGTATGCCACGTTTCTTTATTGATGTACAAGAGCCATATGCATTACAAGTTTACCTTCCTTTGATATGCTAGAATACTTACGTTTATATTGTACTAGTATGTGTGTACCTATCTGTGATGCCTATTACATATATAACAGAATCTACTCATCGCTCGTTTAGGAAGTATGGCATGGCTGCACCCAGCGCCAGACCCCACCCAAACCTTGGTTTTAGATTGGTGAGACTATAGACAGTTTGGCGCGTAGCTGAGTTATTAAGCAGAGGGATTCATACCGACATTAACCCCTTCAACCATATGACGTACTTTGTTTTTAATCTTGCTGGTCTTATGTAGAGAAAGGGTTAATAAATTTCATCTCTAACTCCACCAGTTCGAGAATGTCTCTCTAAATGTGAAAAAAAAAAAAAAAAAAAATCGTTTGCAGGATGCGTGAATAGCATTAAAAATGCGTCTTCAGGATGAAGGGTTAAGAGAGTACATAAATGATAAGTGATAGCAGTTAAAACATGTGATGATTATATCAGTTTGTCAGCTAATGATAAAACTGTAGTGACTGTCTTTTGTTTTACTGGCTGCTGGATGTGTGCACAAGGAGAAAATCATCGTGAAGTTTAAAAGGATCATGATAAATAGTTTACAAGAAATACATGAGCACACAGGCAATGATTGTTACCTGTGTTCGACACTATTCAACATTCATTGTTTACTGCAGTTGAAAACGAAAATGAGCGTTGTAAGGAAAGCGTAGTGTATGTAATCAAGATAAACATTTAATAAGTTGTTGTTATGCAGTAACCCCAGTCTATTTAGTCGAGCAGACCCACCAACTACAAGCAGGCAACCGCCCCTGCAAGGCCGTCCTGCAGGGAACTAATGTACCCTTGCGACAGACAGTGCTATGTGGAAGTCTCGTTCCCAGATGCACATCGCATTTGCGTTGCTCCATTCAGCTAACAGGGGCATCATAGTAGGCTCCACATCACCCCGTTATTTAGATGTACTCGTATGGTTACCACCCAGTGTTGTGACTTCCTGGGTTTCAGGAATTCATTATGTCTGTCATTCAATGTAGAGCCACTTGAAGTGAATGAAGACTAATAAGTGACAGGAAAGATGGGATAAACAGTATGAGAGGAACACACACACACACACACACACATAATGATAGAGGTGAAGGAAGAAGCAGGAAGTTCTATATCAAGTGAGTGGATTATGTTCGTCACAACCTACCTTCCCATTTGATGTGTGGAAGAGCAAAGTAAAGATATTTGAAGATGATTATGACAGGTGTGTGTGTGTGTGTGTGTGTGTGTGTGTGTGTGTGTGTGTGTGTGTGTGTGTGTGTGTGTGTGTGTGTGTGTGTTATAATCTATTCTCCTGTATGAAAGCTGTTAGAGGTATGTAAGTGTGCTGCTTGTACATTCAGTTTTCTTCGATAGATTCACCTTCATGGTATAAAAACGACCTTGACAGTTAACAGTACAACATACTGTATGAGATTCATCTGTCGTGACATGTGTTGAGTACTCCTTTGTCGACTAAACAGTACTCATGCAACAATGCACATTCAGTGGTGAGGGGGATAATCTAAACATGAATGTCATGGATTATAATTATAAACGATTCAGTAGGATGCTTCTATACACAATGACTTCTGTAAGTATAAATCCATAACACTTTGTCAGGCCTCATTTACCCCCCAGGCTGAGGCTTAATTCACATAAACTAAACACAGTAAAGCCAGCAGGGCAGCAGACCTGCAGGCGGGAAAGTTGTAGACAAAAGGCAGGCAGTTGTTAGAGTGCAGTGATAGTGAATTCTTGCTGTGTGATGAGTACTTGTTGAGAGAATTAGATGCTTAATAAGTAATTTGTAATGGGTTTCTTGTACCAGTGCATGACGTGTGACTGATATACAGGGGTATGTAGCGACTCCAGTGAATGAGTACTGACCAGTTAATGTAAACCAATTGTTCATATCCTGTACAGTATTTGAAGTAGTTTGATTATGTGTTCCCTAAATTTTGCTCTTCCATAGTCGGTGTATATTGGCACTGATGCTTCGTGCAAGGCTTATCCGACTTTGAATAGATAATTAGTCACCAAGAAAGAGGAGGAATCCTGTTCGTCTTAATGTATTATTTTCACCACTGTAGTTCTCTGGGTTACAAAAGCTATAGTGTAAGAGCTAGTAACACATACCCTATTGAGGTACAACTGTATGGACAACACCTTCACATTTATCCACATTTATGCCAGCACTTTCAACAGTCACCTTTGGTGGGATGGTTGTTTCCTGTGTTAGAGAGGTAATGCGGATTGTTTTGCCAATAATTGATTGTGTTCTAAACATCTATGGTAGCGTTTTTTTTATAACATTTGCAAACCTGTTAGGTTTGTCAGGCCAATTAATTAACGGTGAAGAATGTATGTGTTGTATTTAAGTTGCATACTCAAATTTCAGCTGATTTTTGTTGGTTTATGAGTTGTGTTTAAAAAATTCAGTCTGCTGCCAGGCATACTGATAGGCAGGAAAAAGTTATCTTATCGAAATGTAAATGTAATTTTGAGGGAATGGTCTATCAGTCTATCTGTTTGCCAGACTTCTTAATCCCGTCATCCTGTCCCCCACCAGTTCACTGCCCTGTTCCCAGCTCATACTCCCCTCTTTCATATACCTCCCTATCCCAGCCCTCCATCTCATACTTGGCTTCCCTCTCCCTCTGCCCCCCTCCACCTCAGTGACCTCGCTCACATACACTCTCCTCGTTAGTCTCTCACTAACCATCCTCTCCACATGGCCAAACCACCTCAGTGTGTTCCTCCAAATGCTTCCTATCACATCCTCATCCACTCCACAACGATCCTTCACTTCCTCATTTGTCAATCTGTCTCTCCATGTGACTCCACATGCTCCTCTTAAATAACTCAATTCCACAGCTCTCACTCTTGACTTCTGCCCCTCCAACAAGGTCCAAGCTTCACTTCCATACGTTAGAGGTGGTATCACAATACTGTCATGTAGTAGCTTTTTCACTTCCATGCTCACTTCCCTGTTTCTTACCACTGCTTGCAAGGAACCAGCAACCTTTCTTCAATGTTCAACGTTATACCCTTTCAAGCACTTCACCCTCTAAATTTCCATCCTTACTCATCACCCTAGCCAAGTACTTGAATGCACTCATATTTTCAATTTCCTTCTCATTCAACCTCACAGGACATTCTCTGATTTCACCACTCCCGAAGACCATAACTTTACTCTTCCCTACATTCACCGTTAGATTCCATTTCTTACATACTCTCCCAAACATATCCACTAAGCCTTGCAGCTCCCTTTTGTCTTCACTTAACAACAGTATCATCTGCAAACAACAGTACAGGGGGTTTCAAACACTGCCCTCTTTCATTAGGGCCGCTCCCACATCCACTGCCCTTCCTTGTATCTCTTTTATAACCCAATCCATATACATATTGAACAACCATGGAGACATGACATAACCCTGTTTCAGTACAACCTTCAAATTGGAAAATTCACTCAGTTCACTATCCACATGCACTGCAGCCTTAGGACCCTCATACATGCTTTTCACAACATTCAACAACTTCCTATCTACTCCATGTGTTCTTAATACTTTCCACAATCCTAGTCCATCCACCCTGTCATATGCTTTCTCCAAATCCATGAAGGCCGCATACAACTTCTTTTCCTTCTCTAAAAACTTTGCCACTAAAGATCTAAGCATGAATATCTCATCTACACAACCTCTTCCCTTCCTAAAACCTCCATGTTCTTCTCCAACTAATTCCTCTGTTATTTCTCTAACTCTATCAGTAAGTATCCAACCATATACTTTTGCTATTATACTAAGAAGACAAATGCCACTATGCCACATACTTCATTTTCCTCTTTTCCTTTGTACATGGGAATAATTATACGTGACTTCCAATCCTCTGGGACTCTACCTTCCTCCCTGGCCAATCTGCACATCTTCCACATCCATTCTGCTACTATCTCTCTCCCATGCTTTAGCATTTCACCACACACTCCATCAATTCCTGGGCCTTTCTCCATTTTAACTTTCTTCATCGCTTCCACAATTTCCACCCTACTGATTTCTTCCTCTCCTCTCACATCCCTCCTTCTCCCAGCCATTCCCCAGCCACTTACACTTGCATTCTCTATGTTCTGCAATTTGTTAAAGTGTTCTCTCCATGTACTCACTTTTTCTCCCTTCTCCACTAGTAATCTACCATTTTTATCTTTCACTCCTCAGCTAACTTCTTTGACACCTCTAACTCTATTTACCTCTTTCCAGAACATTTTCTTATATTCCCTCCACTTTACACTCAAATTCCTTCCAAATTCCTCATCCACTCTCTTCTTACTCTCTCTTACTAATCTTTTCACCTCTCTCTTCTTCTCTGCATACAATTCTATCTTGTGTCTCTCATCTTCATCCACGCCCCTGTTTCTCATCCACTCATTATTTGCCTTCTTGCTTTATGCCACAGCCTCTGTCACCTCTTCATTCCACCATGCTGTTCCCTGCACCCCCTTTCATTTTCTCTTCACCTCACACACCACCTCACATGCTGCACAGATTTGTTCTGTGAATATCTTCCACACACATTCCACATCCCCCATCTGTTCCAATTCATATTTCCCCAATCGCTCCTCCACTTCCCTCTTATATTCTATCCTTTGTTCATCCTCTTGTAACCTTTCAGCCCTCCTTTTATGAGCTGCTTCCTCCTGTCTTTCCCTTCTTCTATTTCTCCATTTCGTTTGGATACCACCACCACCAAGTGGTGGTCAGAGAGTCCACTCCCCCAACCTCTACATACTCTTGCATCCATTATACACCTTCTCATCCTGTCATCCACACATACATAATCAATCATTGCCTTCTGTTCATTCAGTAAGTTCACCAACCACCCTTCTCATCACTCACCATGTATACCTATGGATCAATTTGTGCCTGAAGAGGGTATTGGCTATCACCAACTCCCTCGCTGCACTAATGTCCACTAAAGCACTGCCATTCTCATCCATCTCTGCAGACACACCCACTTGTTGTTACATAGGGAACACGTGTTGGTTGGTTATAAGGTTACCACCCAGCACTGTAAATGCTTTCCTGGTTTACAGGAAAACATATGGCTTGCCACTCAATGTAGAGTTACCCTAAAAAACAGAGCAACACTACACTAAGTGGGTGGATGATGGGTGCCCCCACCTACCACAGGTAATAACCATTTTTTTTTTGTCAAAGAAGTATGTATTATCACAGCCTGTCACTAGTAACTGATGATTAAACTGAGAAGACATTATGTGTTAACCCATGGTGTCTGGGTGTCATGTATATATGACAACCCAGAGGCATCCGGGTGGCACGTATACATGATCTAGTGTTTTGCGGCATTGTCTGAATATTCCACGGGTTGTTTCAACCACACATAGCCACTGACAACCCTTCTACATGCATCCGAGTCATGCTTCAGTTACCTACATACCTCTGTAATGGATAGACCTATGCAAAAAGTCTTCCCTGTGTCCACATTTTTGGCTGAGCACCCGCAGCTGCCAACTTCAACACCAGTGAAGTCCAAAGGCCAGAAAAGAGGCCTTAGTGATAGTGCAGTAGGGTGAGAACTCGAGGTGACGTTATATCCAATTGTGAGTGAAGAAAGTGATCCTTCCTCTGAGGAACATGAGTGCCGTGATGAGTGTTGATATTTATGTGTTGCATGAGGATATAAAGGAGCATTGTGGTGTGGATGTGGTTGTGACAGGAAGCATTAGGAGGAACACACTGAGATGGTTTGGCCATGTGGAGAGGATGGAGGGTGAGAGACTGACGAGGAGGGTGTATGTAAGTGAGGTGGAGGGGGAGGGAGAGGGAAGGGGAGGCCAAGGATGAGATGGAGCGATGGAGTGGAGAGGTATAGGAGAGAGGGTGTGTTAGAGTTGGGAGCAGGACAGTGAAATGGCAGGGGACAGGATGACGTGGAGGCGATTTGTTTTTGGCCACCCCATATGGGATTAAGGCATCTGGCAATAGATAGGTAGATAGATGGGGATTGTGGATCACATGAGTCCTCCACTGTGTATCCAATGTTTCCCCCCTATACGTTCATCTGCTATTTCCGATGATGGGTATGGTTTACGGGGTACTGACGATCCTGGAGAGGAGGATAATGGCACGGATGAGATGGAAGAGGAGGTAGGGAGTGGAGAAAGTGAGGAGGTGGAGGAGGGAGGGAGGAGGAAGCACAGTAGAGCAAGCCTTGCACCAGTGGAGTGTATATTTATGTGAATAATGGAAGCAGAAACCATGTTTCATGATGAAATCAGTGCCTTATTTTGTACTGTAAGTTTTTTTGTGCAGTGTTGTACCCAGAAAGTTGAAAAGGGAGGGGGGCGTTCTTTTTTAATCTTTTTTACCGTGCAGCCCATGGCTTTGGCAAGCGCAGCGAGCCTGTAGGCTACAGGTGGGGGGTCCATGGGTGCACTGTAAGGCCCCCCCCCGGGAAAATGATGCATTTTGGCCAATTTGATGATCATTTTGAGGCCATATGGAATGGCTATATGATATAAATATAGCATATTCTGAAGTCATTTTTAAGTACTCTGTGTCACTGAGTTATGATTCAGTCTTTCCAATAACCTTATTCTAGTACAATTCACATGCTCACATTTCGATCAAATAACTTTACAACTGTAATAAACTAATAGCAATAACATTAAAAAATTATGATAATTTAATTACTGTATTAGTCTCAATTACAAACAGTTTAAGACAAGACATATCCAACATAATTTTCTTGCTGATATTTCAGTTGGAACAGATGAAGCTGATGAGCACTTCTCAAAGAAACCTGTCGATAAAATCAGAAAACTGTCATTTTTGAGATACCACTGAGTATATTAAAATAAGCAGTTATTTAGGGATGCATTTTTTAAGCTGGATTGTAAAACTGTTTTTGTTGTCAACACATGTAGGTATGGGGAATTTGAGTAACCTGAGAAAGTATTATTTTAATGTTATTATATATGTATATATATATATATATATATATATATATATATATATATAGGTATTACTGTATATATGTATATATATACAGTATATGTATATATATTTATAAAATATATATATATATATACTATGTGAGGAAGAAGGAACCAAAGGCCGTGAGCCCACAAAACTGTTCCTTCCAAGAGAAAAACAATATCAAGAAAGAACCAAATTCAAGATCCGATCATTTCGAGATGCCTGGACACACTGCGTTTTAAAGACTGGAGATCATAGGAAGCTGGAAATACAGACAGAGGGAGACAGTTCCAGAGTTGACCTGTTGCATAAATGAAGGACTGGGAGTAACGGTTAACTCTTGCATTGGAGAGTTGGACAGAAAAGAGATGCGAGTTTGCTGCTAGACTGGTGCTTCGCGCCCGTCGTAGAGGTGGAGGAATGCATGCAGACAGTTCAGAGGAGCAGTGACCACTGAAGTAGCGATAGAAGAGATAAAGATGCAACAGTGCAGCGAAGAGAAAGAGGTTGAAGGGAGTCAGTAAGAGGAGGAGAGTTAATGAGACGAAAAGCCTTTGACTCCACCTTATTGAGAAGAGCTGTACGTGGGGAGCCTCCACACACATGAGAGTTGTACACACAGGTGTGGATAAAACCCCTGTATAGAGTCAACAATTGTGCAGGGGTAAAGAAGGAACGGAGTTGGCTTAGCACACCAAATCTCTTGGAAGCAGATTTTACTAGAGATTTAATATGATCTTTCCAAAATCAGTCCCGAGTAAATGAAACTCCAAGCATGTTCAAGGATGATGCAGGATTCAGCTGGATATTATTAAACATTAGTGGCTATACCTGTGGAAGATTTTGTCAGGTTGATAGGTAAGAACTGAGTCTTTGATGCATTAAAAATAACCAGATTATTTTTTACCCCAGTCAGATATACGAGCCAAGTCAGACATTAGGTGTGCCATAGTCTCATCCCTTGTTTGCTGAAGTAACTGCTGAGATAGACGTTGCGGGAACTGAATGGAAAGGTGAAGGGTGGAATCATCAGCGTATGAGTGGATAAGGTTAGATGTACAGCTTAGAAGGTCATTGATGTATATATATATATATATATATATATATATATATATATATATATATATATATATATTGGAAAAGGGGGGCATGGCCGCATGGCCTCCCCCCCCCCCTCGGTACGCCACTGTTTGTGTGTGTATACTGTATATTTTATGATGAAAAAGTACAATCACAGGAGAAAAATTTGTATAGTGCAAAATATAGTAGGTGGAGAAAGGGAGGAGGTGGAGCAGGGAGGGAGGAGGAGGCACGATAGGGCAAGCCTCACACCAGTGCTGTGTATATTTATGTGAGGAATGGAACCTGAAAGTTTGTTTTCTTGATGAAATCAGTGCCTTATATGATAAAGTACAAATCACAGGAAAAAAAATTGTTATAGTGGAAAATATAGTGGATTAAGGATAGTACGTGGATAACTATTTCGTTTACATTTTAGTATTTAGGTTATATTTAGTATAATTATTAGTATTAGTATTAGTAGTAGTAGTCGTGCTAATAGTAGTACGGTAGCACTAGTATTTGTAGCAGATGTAGTAATACCCAGACTTCTAGTGACACAGCGGTGCTAGAATCGAGCGACAGTGCAAGCAAAACATACATCTGAGTGTGTGTGTGTGTGTGTGTGTTACTGGTGGAGGCATGGCGGAGCAGTGGTGAGGCAAGAAGGTGCATGGGGCTGTAGGTGGACTGAGCCAGCCTGCCTCAACATCAAGACAATAGTAACTGCACTTACAACCTTCCTTATGCCACACTTTTGAATAACCCACACGGAAATGGTGTTAGTGGTGAATAGCGGTCGTCTGGAAGTGTTATTATTGTGGAGGGCTAGTATAAGCCTTAGTTGTGCTACCGCACATCAGCTACGCATATGGACATGGGCGAAAAAACAAAAGTTACCCCATTTCCCCACTTTCTTTCTCTCTGACTTCACACACTTGACGGACAATTTGAGGCCATCAGCTTGAAGTCGGAGGATTCATGAGTATTATGACAGTTTTTCATATTTGGTTAAGTATTAGTTGAGATATGAAGATTTAAAAAAAAAGGTGATTTTTCAGAAATGCTTGGCTGGGAGAAGGGTCAGCGGAAATGAACGCCGGGCGTGATGGGGTAACATGGAGTTAGTCGAATTTTAGATACTTTATTTTCATGAACTTTTAGAGCTTATGCATTGCTGTCCTCAGGAGCACAAGCCGGAATGTGGTATAATTATGGAATATGTTTCACAAGCTTTCAATAACATTTCATACGTAGTTATGTTAATATCACTGAAGTCTCGAATTCCATCTATTCCCAATAATCTGAAGAATGAAATTTTTACCATTGAAGCTGTACCTGGTTACTTCCCAGAACTATACTTTCCTTTCAGCTTTCCTTCGTGGATAATCGTTCGTTCTATGGCTTTGAGCTTTGTAGTCTTTAGTAAAATACACCATTATCTCAACACAGAGCGGTCAGATGGCGATATGTCAGAACCACTGCCACTGAAGAGTTGCAGGTAAATTTCTGAGACTTCATCTTTATAGTGCAGGTGCACTGCCTATGGGCTTTTTTTTTTTTTTTTTTTTAAATAAAATAAACCAATTTGTTTTGTACTCACTTGAAACCCGCACTTTCTGTATCAGCACATAAGGAAAGCATTTCAGTGAGTGGATAGAAAAATAAACGGAAATATCTGGATGGTTAACAGTGAAAATGAGAAAGGCTCATGACTGATATTTTTCCTGGCAACAGCTGCGTCGAAAATTTATCTGTATGTTTTGTATATTTGTCTTTCCAGATTACTTTAAAAATTCACTATTATTTGACAGTCTCATCATTCTCAGGAATAAATGGAATGTTTCATTTAGAAATAAACCTGCTTTTGCTTTCCTAACATGTTAACCAATTAAAGTTATTATTTTAAATGATTTTCGATCTCAAACCTTTTCAAAAAGTTTGAGCCCTCTTGGCTTCTCTTGTTAATATGTGGTACAAAGCCAGTATAAATCAGACCTTTGCTACTGTAACAACGTCTGTTCCTTTATGTTACCATTTTATTTATTCTAATCTTGTACATAATTAAGAAATAAAAATGTGTCCAGCCTACGACTATGTAGAATTTGATTTCAATTTAATAACATTGCTTATTTGCATAATACTTTCATATCTTCTGCTTTACTGCAGCAACTCTGAATATATATTTATATGTCCAATTTTTCCAAACCACTGAAAAAAAGACTTTCCTCTGGTTATTATAAGTGATGGTTCCTCGTGGGTCACTAACTGTAAAGAACATCCTAAAGTCCTTGTTGAGTTGTATTTACTTGTTATTGTTGTATAGATATTCCTTCCTTTGGGAGGACCTGGCCAAGTATGGGCCTAGCTGGGCTAAACTTCAAAAGACCAGAGCTCAAAGAGAAATAACGGGTATTTACTGGCCATGTAAACATATGTTCAGAATCACTGCAGTAAAACAGAAGACATGGAAGTATTATGCAAATAAACAATGAAACTGAAGTCAAATTCTACATAGTCGTAGGGTGGATATTTTTTTAAATTTCCTAATTATATACAAAAAAATAAAATGGTAACATAAAGGAACAAACGTTACACCTCTGATGACGGTAGATACTGTACCTGTGTGATTTTGCGAAGCTAAATATACTGCATCCATGCGTAGGCAGGTACGGAGAAATGATGAATTTTCCTGTATTATCCTGTTTGTTTTTGTCACTTCTGTTTTAGAAAACACATGAAAAAGGGAATTTGATGCATTGCTTTATTATAAAACAGATTTGTTTAAATTACCCAACTGGATATTGTGATCTTGTTCCCAACAGTGCGTCCACTGATGACCCGCCTGGAGCAGCCCCCTAGATCCATGAGGGTGGGGCAGGAGTACCAGATAGTGTGCATCTCAGCTGGATCCCGTCCGCATCCCAACATCACATGGACACTCGGCAGTCTCGCCACTCTAGCCCCTCTCCCAGCTCAGGTAAGTACCATGTTACCTGCCTTTGCTAGGCTGATGACCTGGCTGTTATTTGTGAATACCAAGCCAATCCTTCACTAGGCTTTGACATGGCTATTATGTGAGCTCCAGGCCAAGCATCGCTAGGTGCTGACCTGGATGTTATATTTACGTGACTACCGTATAGGCCACCCCATCACTAGCTGGTGATGTGAATATTTTATTATATGTACCAACTCACCCCATCATTAGGCAACTGATATGATATTGTATGACATGTGAGTACCAAGCAACCCCATCACCAAACTCCTGATGTGGTCACCACACAACCTCATCATTAGACTGCTGACATAATTCTTACATTACTTGTGAGTACCACGCTACCCCATCAGATGTTGCTCACATGGTTGTTACATTCTTGGTTAGTACCAATCAACCCCACCACTAGGCTGTTGCTATGAGGGCCAAGGCACAATGAGGAAGTGAAGGGGCGTTTTGGTGTTGATATGTGTGAGCTGGAAAACATTAGAAGTACTTTGAGATGGTTTGGCCTTGTGAGGAGAATGGGAGACTGAGTAGGAGAGTGTATTTGAGCTAGGTGGAAGAGAAGACTGAGAACGAGATGGAGAGATGGAGCAAAGAGGTATATGGGTGAGAAGGTGTAAGTTGGAGGAGGGGCAGACTGATGGTGGAGTACCGGAGGACGTGGAGGTGATTCTTTAGTTGCCACTGCATGCGGGATTATGTTGGAGGTTGGAAGTCTGTTGGTCAATGAGTAAGAGAACGTGGACTACATGGATGGGACACATAGAAAGAATGGATTTGCGAGAATGGTGAGCAGTGTACATGAGGGTGGAATGAGATTTAAGACGGCCGCAGATGTGGAAGACCAAGAAAAACATGACTTACCAAGATCAGAAAATGTATGAGAAAAAAAGAATTGGAGGATGAAGGTTCACAAGATTCATCAATAAATATAACTTGCTTGACAGTTTATGCATTGTGGCATCTCAAGTCATGGCTAGAGTGGTCATAATATAATTTAGAGTGACAATAAGAGAAGATATGGAAGACTGAGGACGACAGGGAAATGTAAACTGGAGCTGATGAAAGTGGACAAACACTAGTAGATAAAAGGCAGATTTGAGTTGCAACCGCGAGGCTTGATATCCTTGTTGCGGCTACCCACGACCAGCTGTGAATAAAGCATGCAAAGATGAATTATATATGTACGATAGCAATCTAATTAAAGACTAATGTGGTGATTATACGTTATATTGTATATTAATCAGGATAAGAAAAACAGACGTTCTTAGAGATATCGTATGGGAAAATCTGTTGATCACGGGGTAGAAGAGAATGTGCTTAGATAATTAGTATACAGTAGTTTTGTAAAGATAAGCAGAATGATACGATGATGAAGATAATTATGTATCAGTGCGTGTGAGTTTTAAGTCTGAGAGAAATGCCCAAGCCAAGTTGATGAAGTTGAAGGATGTAGAAGCCAAAGAACTAAGTTAAGGGTGAGAAGTGTCTATATAAAGCATGTGCAATAAGCGTCCAAACACTCTGCATACTATTTCATAACATTTTGGCCTAGACCTTTTACCTTTACCTTTGACCTGTTGTTCACAAAAACAGTAGGTATATTTCTTGGTTAACCCTCAAACGTTCCACCAATTTAGATAATATTAGATAAAAAATTTTGAGCCTTTTTGTTCACACACACACACAAACACACACACACACACACACACACACACACACATATATATATATATATATATATATATATATATATATATATATATATATATATATATATATATATCGCTTCTTTTCCCAGCTACACACCTGTAAATTTTTGTGATACCTTGAGCGGTTACGAAATAATCGTGCTAAGACACACACACACACACACACACACACACACACACACACACACACACACACACACACACACACACACATACACAAACTGAAAGCAATATCAGCTTCGCTATCGCGGCTCGTAATGATAATAATAATATCAATAATTGTAACAATAATAATGATGATGATGATGATAATAATAATAATAATAGTAATAGCAGCAGCAGCAGTAGTAGTAGTAGTGATGACTTCATAAAAAATTAGCGATATTTAAAATATAAAAATTAATATATTTAATATATATTTGTCACTGAAATTGTTGATATCATTAACGGGAAGGATGCTTCTGATGAGTGGAAACAAGAGCACTGATATCTGGTTTGAGATTGGTAAGATTTAGTTAAGTCACCACGCACTTCCAAGTTTGGTATGTTCTGCTTTCTTAGAAGTGCATTTGCACGGCAAAAATTAGCTTCAACCATATAAGAACTTGGGAATGCAAGTAAAAATGGCTCAACCACTGTTCAAAGCCGGGGGAATTTTGCAACAGTATATACATTGCTCCAGTAGTCACTGAGGCTTTTACATCTGAGCACTACTTTTGCTACGAGGGTCATAGTCATTTCTATATGTTCTTCCTATAAGTGAGAGGCAATGTCTGCATTTTCTGTTCTCAAATCAAATGGTGTAAGAATTCAGTCAGTCATGTGCATTTTCTCCAGGTCTCCAAACCGTACTTTAAAGTCTTCCCTTGATTTTTCAAGATGCATAGCATATATCTCCAGGTCACTGTCTGAAGTGTTATAATTTTCTTCCAATTGCCGTAAGTTTGAAAAATTCTGAAAATTTCTACTTGCCAAGGAAGCTTTAAATGGGCCCGTTTTATCTTAGAAGCCTAATGGAGTTGTCCTGGCCTGAATAATCGTAACATCTTTACCCTGCAGACGTTTCTGTAGTTCATGGAATTTTGAATATAGGTCTGCCAAACAGAAGAGAGAATTCGTACACTCTTTTAACTCTTCAGACAGTGATGGGTTTACATCTGTTAGAAACTGCACAGTTGAGTTGTAATCTACAAGTCTTTGCAAGCCATCTCCCCAAGACAGCCACCTTACCTCAGTGTGCAAAGTAATTGGTTCAGTTTTTCATCATTCTTTTCACATAGCATTGCAAACAATAACGAGCTGAATGGATGACCTTTAATTTTATTGATTGTTCTGATACGCACTTTCAAGGCATCATGCACTTCACCACCGATTTTTTTTTTTTTTTTTTTTTTTTTTTTTTTTTTTTTTTTGTTACATGATGGTGTCTGTGTAATACACAATGAATAGTACGAACATCAGGCACCTTTTCCTTTAGTAAAATAGCAAATCCTCTGTGGCGGCCGACCACTGCTGGTGCACCATCGGTAGCCACTGCAGCACTATTGTTGATGGGTATACTGTGATTCTCCAAGTATTCATACAAACACCACAAAATTGTCTTGCTCTCTGCAGCAGCTTTAAGATACTTAGCAAACAATAATTCGTCAATAGTGCACTTTTGACTTGGACTGAAATACCTTATATGCTATAAGAATATTTGAACTGCTAAAAGTTGGCTTATCGAGTTGGAGAGAAAACTTAGAATGCTGAAGCTCAGATGTCAAAGTATTTTCCACATCATCGCCCATCTCATCAATTCGTCGTCGCACTGCACTGGCACTTAATGGCAGACATTTTAGGACAGGCTGAGAGTCTTTCTTCATAGTAGTTTCAATCACTTCTTTAATTGCTGTAATTATGATCTCACTAGGTGTATGCGATTTTCCTTTCTTTGTTATGATAAGGGAGATACTGTACTATATGATGCCTTCAGACCTTCATTATCAACATTGACAGATGCTTTGAAAAATGTAAATTTGGTCGATTTTATATTTTTCTTTCAGTGCCTTAAATTAATCAAGATTTTTTTTTTTTTTTTTATCTGGGTGAACTCTTCGAAGGTGGTCTTCCATCTTCGCAGGTGTCATGGCATCATTACTGGAAAAGTCTTTTCGCATAATAGGCACATAAGCATTGTTTCATTGATAAACGAAGTGGTGAATCGAAATTTCAAATATTCTTGTGAATATTGTCGACACTTACTCTTGGTATCAGCAGCTGTAATATGTTTGTTAGTAAAGGCACAGTAGTTACTTCACTGACATCACTCTTGTCGCTGAGGGTGTTGAAAATGCACTGGCTGTCGAGTCTGAGTTCGTATGCGGTGGGGTGATTACGCTCAGTACTGGAAGTGAACATGAATACATCATCATCATTAACATCATCTACTCCTGTGTTGCCCCACGAGAGCGTAAGAATCCGGGGCTAAGCAAGTTGGTCCTGGCATTTAAGACGAGAGTGACCAGCCTCACTAATGCGTGAGTGGTATTACGTGAGCATTAAACCCCTATTATCCCTTGGATATGAAGCGACACAGGCTCAATCAGGTTGGAGCACCTAAATTGCCCATTAAACCAGCAGGCGCCATAGTATGGTTATATGGTTACCACCCAGCGTAGTAAATGGTTTCCTTGTGTACAGGAAACCATTTGGCTTGTCATTCAGTGTAGAGTCGCCGGTAGACAGAAGGAAGAGGAAAGAAAGAAGGACGAAAGAGGAAGGAAGGAAAGAAGGACGAAAGAGGAAGGAAGGAAAGAAGGACGAAAGAGGAAGGAAGGAAAGAAGGACGAAAGAGGAAGGAAGAAAAGAAGGAAGAGAGAGAGGAATAGGCAGCCACCCGAGAGCAGCACTGCATCGAGTGAGTTGATGGTGAGCATGCCCACCTACCACACACATGAATACTACACGTACGCATATCCTTCCTGGGACAGGGGAGATGAGAGTGACAAGGGAGAGGGTGAGAGGTACGAGGGGCGGGGTGCAGATATACAGGAAGTAGACGGGACTAGAGTTATGAAGATCCCATGTGGACAGTAAGAAAAGTTAATATGTTTATCCAATATTAGTAAAAAAACAAAACAAAACAAAAAGAACCGCACATGACTAAAGAAAAAGTAATATATCCATATGAAAGAGGCATGATAACAGTCCGGTCACGTCACGTGATTCTGGCTAATGGTAGATGAACTGCATTTTGCTTCAAGAAGACAAATAAAAAGTACATGATAAAAACAAATTATGTATATCATGCAGCAGCAATTCGTGATTAATTGCATAATACTGTATGTACGTAATTTATACTTCTTACACGCATTTCAGCTTTCGACCCCAGTAGAGTGATTGATCCCCAACAGACCTGCCATCATTCACTGACCCCCTGTTGACGTCCAGCCAATTAGCGACGTCCTTTTGACTCTCCAGCCATTTATATACCCCGTGTATACTCTCACTGACCCCTGGGGAGGTCGATACTGACCACTTTGGGGACCCCTGTATTAGGCTCATAAAAGAGATATAGCAGATATTGTCTTCAGTGCATCAAACGTCCCTGAAGTGATCAATATTCTATCTCTGTTTGATTCCTTTGAACTCGATAATACAGAACATTTAGTTTCTCCTATATAGACACAGATCTGAGTGAAGATGATCTTCATTGTACTGTCTCAACACTTCACGAGCCAGTTACTCTCCCCCGACAAACGGAGATTCAAATGCAGCATATCACCTTAAATTTCTTTAAAATATTTTTCAGACATCTCACTAGCAAGTCATATTCCCTTCTACAGACGCAGCACGGAGTGGATATAATGGTCATTGTACTGTAACAACACCTCACTAACCAGTAACTTTCAATTCTACAGACACAGCACGGGGTGAACATGAGCAGCTCACGGGTGATAGTGACAGCCTCGCGACGCCATCACGGTCAACGGCTAAGTTGCATCTCCCTCAACCCGCTCTTCCCAGACTACCCTCTCACCGACTCCATCCTTCTCAACGTCACTTGTGAGTCTCCTTCTCACATCATAATACACAGTCACATAGTTTCACAGCCATAATCGCATATTCGTATTAATGACATCTGTCACCCATTATCCCATTCATTCATATGCAGATAACTCCACACTTCGCTCTTCCTTCACACTTAAACATCCATTCACAAAGTTTAATACAGTGGAGTCTCTTTTATCCGAAATTCTTTTAACCGTAATATCCCATTAACCGTAAGTTTTACTAAAACGTTCTCATTTCGATTAACCGCAAAAATCTGAAATCTATCCAAAAATTCAAGCACGTCGGGCTTGTTTCGCGCCACTGGCGTTAGTTGACGGTTCCTCCGCTAGTCACTAACATATCCCCTGCTAGCGAGTTGCCCACTCCATCACCTGCATCCACCACCTCGGAAGATTTGGATGATGTAGGAGATGATGTGAATGATGTGGAAATGATTGAATAAGGAAACAGATTAATAAGAAAAAAAAAAATTAGGTTTAAGACTTTATTTTTTCGAATTGCTTACAGTGAATTACGCAATTGTTTTGGCGAAGGTTTATTTAAGTCTGAGTGAAAAATTAAGTTGACAGTTTCTATTACAGTTACAAAAGTGCAGTTACATACGTAGTTACTACAGTGTATTAAATGTTTTGGTGATGACTGAGTGGCTTTTGTGGTGCTGGTGCTGGTGGTGGGCTAGATGTCGCCAGAAATGGGTGATGGGTGAGTACAATACTGTTCCCTTGTATCCTACATATTATTACAGTAACTTTTATCCGAAAAAATCGATTAAACGAAACTTTGAAAGTCCCATGAATTTCGGATAAAAGAGACTCCACTGTATCTCTAACTCGCAACTTAAGATCGCTGAGTGGGGACAAAGTAACACATATTCGTTGCTAGAAAAAACAAATATATTCAGTTTAGTAACTGACAGATATTGCCTGGTACCTATAGTACCATCAATGCTACTAATATTTGTATATCTAAAAGTACTGAAATTCTCTGTGTTTCGCTTAATAATACCCTCAGCTGGACCTTTCATGTTAGATCACTTGCTAAAACCACTTCCTAGAAACTTGAATTATTGTATAGAATCTGCAACTACATCAATAACAAGCAGTTGGCAATAATTTACAAGTCATGTGTGCACTCAGCTGGAATATTGCTCACCCTTGTGGAGTGGATGTGGAGAGGTTGCATATAAACAACTAGAGGAAATTCAGAACAAAGATGTAAGAATCATTAATAACCCTTATTACAAATAAACTACCTCCCCTACAAGTAAAAAGAAATGTTGCCTCCCTTGCGTTAATTTACAGATACTTTTATGGCAAATGCTCAGACGAAGTTGCATCCATCGTGCCAGCTCCCCATGCCTTTCCCCGTGCTACACGGATATCTGATAGCGCTCATGGCTGGACTGTCACACCGCCGTATTCACACACCACAAAGCCAGCCGGGAGACAGGACGTGTATGCTGGGCAATCCCCAGGTCCTGTCCTCCCCCCTTACTGTTTTTTAAGCAGCCCATACTCCACTGACCGGGCTAATGTATGGCTCGGCCTGCACTATACTGTAGGTGCAGGGAATCTTTCAACGATCGAACGAACGAACCGCCGTATTGCAGAACATCTGCCTATGATAATTCTTTTATTCCCCGAACTACATCTCTTTGGAACTCGCTTCCTCAAAATAGTTTCCCCCTAAACTTCAACCAACAGCTGTTCAAGTCCAACTGTTGAGATTCTTTATGAACAGAGGACACGTGTAGTCTGGTGTATGGCTTTTTATTTTTTAAATTTCGTTTATTTCTTCTCTGTTCATCTTCTGTTATATATATATATATATATATATATATATGAGACAAATATTAGTGGAGAGAGTTCATCGGGGCCCTATGCATCCCGTGGGCTGCCACAGGAAATGATATATATATATATATATATATATATATATATATATATATATATATATATATTTAGATAGATAGATAGATAGATAGATAAATAGATGATAGATAGATAGATAGATTGTCAGGTGTACTTGGCATCTCTCAGGTATTTCTTCCTCACCGCATTTTTTTTTCTTATGTATGTGTGTACAGCATGTTAAAATCCTCTTATGTTATTTTGCGCAGTTCATGTCCATGTTAAAACTTTCGATCATCCAGAAGGTTGGTGCTCTTTTGGGTACTGTATTCTGACTACAGCGAAGCGATGTTATTTAGCAAAATGAATCCACTTCCCCAGTTAATTATATAGATAGGAATAACATACCGTAGAATTTTAAGATTTAAACTGTAGCATGAGGTGAAACTATCAGATGTGCCAGACAGACTCCTTGAACATAAATACATTGTCACTTCCATTTGCGTCTCTAACCATTCCGTTTCACAAACTTATCAGTATAAATTTAACCAGGTGAGCTTGTCGCCTCGCTTCTTTAGCTTCCTGTTTGATGTTGCCGTCATAGCTTAAGGTTACCTGTATTGGGGAGTATATAAATCATAGGAGTAATAGGAAGTGCAGATAACTGGAGGGATGTTGACCCATGAGGGGGTTATCTGTTGGAAAACATACTATTTCTCCTAAAACCTAACCATCATGTAATCGAAAAGGATAGAAAAGAAGAAGGCTTTCCCCCACCCACAACAGCATTCAGTTAACCCGCCCCATCCCGGCCACTTTTCGACCACTGGTACCCCCCAATCCCGGGCATTTTTCGACCCTTTTTTTTTTGCTTAAACTTTCGCTTTTGGTCAGAAACAATGGCCGGTGGCAAAGAAAGTGGTCCCCGGGGTCCCTAATTAGCTTAACCAGGTATGCGTTCGTCCCACCTGGCCCCGTGTTCTCCCTAGGCGGTGTGAGCCTCAAACGTTTTCTATGGTATTATAAGTTTGGGAAACCAATGAAAGTAAGTAGAAATGAATTTATTACAAACATAAAAACATGTGATAAAAGAGTATATTGGATTTTATACAAAAATAGAGCAGAAATAAGCATTGTACCATCGTGCGAAACGAGCAAAATCGGCCAACTTGGTCACGATGAATCGCTAACATTCTAAAATCATGATACATATAATTTTTTTACTTACATAATACTTCTACAATAACATTATACCATTTTACATTTTATTGAACTGTTTTTACGTATTCACAGGCCTTTTGATAACATTTAGCGTAATGTTAGCGCTTATTTACGTAGTGAGTGAACTCGCTGTGACTGTTGTTTCAACTCGTATTGTGCTTTTTCTACTTACATAATACTTTTCTAATATTATTATACACTTTTCAACTTTATAGAACTGTTTTGAGATTATTTCAGGCCTTACGTAAATATATAGCGTAATAATAGCGCATAATAACACACACGGTGAAGTCGCTATGACAACTAATTTAACTTACAACCTATTTTTGTACTTATATAATAATTCTACACTAACATTGCACATGTAAACACTTGATATAATTGATATCACATCATTTCTGAACGTACGATGGAACTTAGCGTCATATTTGCGCGTACTTACACAGGGAGTGTTATCGCGATATCATTTGTTTCATCTTACACTAGTAATCAACTTATAAAATACCTTACTACTAACATTACAACATCTTCCACTGTATATAATTCCTATCACATACTTACTGACCAGAATGTGGGTGTACTCGTGACATCAATTATGACAACTTACAGTAATGTTCAACTTATACGTTTTATTCATGCTAACATTACACCCGTTTCCACTTTATTTCCTTGCTATCACATATTTACTGACCAGATTTACACAGTGGGTGTAGTTTTGATAACAATTCTTTCCACTTACACTAATTCTCATCTTATACATTAATTTTCTGAAAAAATAACACCCGTTTCAACTTTATATTTGACTTAGCACCTACTGACTGGCCTTACCATTATCATGAGCGTCATTTCGCCTTCCCACACAGTTTCAGTAGTGTAGGAAATTATGATATTCCTTGAAACAAGGCTGAAGGCACAACACAACATTGCACTCGACACACTCGTATCTTGTGTCTTTTCTCTGTGTGGATGGTCTGACTGTCGAGTGCCTATATACATGGCAGCGACGCTGGGGTTTACGACGGTTTGGTTCGGAAGGGATTGCGCTGGGGTAGTGGCGGCCTGCAAGACGTAGGGGAGTCTGAGCAGCACGGGGGGCGCGGGGGCGGTGTGGGGGTCTGTCCTGGGCATGCTGGGCGATTATTTCACGTGCCAGCTCCCTCACAAACCCCTCAAAGGTCTCGGATACTCCGGTGGTCATTGCGTGCAGGTAGTGGGCGTTCAGGACCGTGATGTCGAGCAAGTGGAAAAAGAGTTTCTTGTACCACTTCATCGTGGTCCTGGCACAGTCAACACTTGAAATCATCGAGTCTGACTGATCAACTTGCCTCATGTTCAGATTATAGGCAAGTACAGACTCTGGTTTCCATACGTTGCGCCTCCTCTCGCTACGGTGATCCACGGAGTCTGTGCGGTGTATCAGGGGGCTGTGAACAGTTGATAGGAGGCAAACTTCCCTGTTGTGGTTCCACAGGGTTGCAAGGATGTTATTGGCCTGGAAGAAAACCACCTCATTCTTGTCAAGTTTCCTCCCTATCTTGACCATATGGCGACGGTTTCTCTTGACTGTACCACAGACTCCGGTGTCGTGTTGGTGGAGGAACCTAGCGAGAAGAGGGCTAGTGTACCAGTTGTCCAGGTACAACACATGACCACGATGAAGGTACTCTTCTATCATTGTCTTCACCACGGCCCCAGAGAGTCCTATACTCCGATCTTCTATTATATCTGTCTGTGCGCCCGTGTACAAGACTATGTCTTGCACATAACCAGTCTTACAGTCACACATAACAAAGATCTTGAACCCGAAACGGTGTCTCTTGCTGGGTATGTACTGCCTAAAGGAAATATTGCCTCTCCACAACACAAGACTCTCGTCTATGACGAGGTCTCTGTAGGGATAAAATGAGGAGCGGAACATTTCCCGTAAATGATCAAATACCAGCCTAATTCTCCTCATTTTATCGGTGTTATTTGCATTGGCTGGATCATCTGCATCAAAAAAGTGGAGGCGGCCGAGAATAAACTGAAATCTGTTACGACCCATCACCTTTCCAAAGAAAGGTGTGAGGATGATTGGGTCCGTTGTCCAGTAGGCAGGAATTAGATTTTTCCTCACCACACCCATCAAGATTACCAGGGCAAAAAATAGGAACATCTCTGAAATAGTCACGGGATAGTCATACTGTTCTGCATGCTTGCTTGTGGTTCCTAAGCGTTCATTTTCAAGGCGCTGGGATTGTGAAAAAATATTTGTCTGTTCTACTATGCGCCCAACAAACGCCTCACCAAAGAAGAAGTTGAAAAAATCTAACCGTGACGACCCAGCATTTACACCTGGAGCCGTGCAACCTGATCGCCACTCCTCAGTGAAAGGGTGAATGATGGGAGTAAAATTACTCCCATCTTACCAGTTCCACGTGACACCACCGTCTCCAGCCACGTCACCATCGTCCCCTTCGTCAGGGTGGGGAGGTGAGGGTGGTGGGGGAGGTTGGGGAGGTGGAGAGCGGCGCCTCTCATCACTCGCACTTCTCTTCCCTCTCCCTTTTCCTTTACCCTTTCCCTTCCCTTTCTTTCCTTTCCCCACATCCTGGGGCTGTGGGGAGGAAGTTTGGTAATATTCAGGGGCGAAAGAAGTGCTGGGGAGTGACTCAACCTCCTCTCCCCTAGGCCTACGAGCACCACGTGCTCGTGCTGCCTCCCTCACACCACTGGCCCCTTCACCCCGCACTACCCCCACACCACTCTCACTTTCACCCCGCGCTGCCGCCACAACACTTTCCCTTTCTCCCAGCAATCCCACCACACCACTTGCCACTTCCCCAGACAAAGTACTTTCACCATACCTTAGGTGTCGTCTCGCCCCACCTTCTGATCCACGTGGTGATATTTTCTCCTTTCCCAACCACGCGGCGATATCACGTCCTAGGCCTCCATCATCCTCATCATCCTCATCCTCGTCCTGATCAGAATCGTGATGGAGAGATAGCTGTGCACGTGGTTGGGGAGCAGGCTGGCCTTCCCTTGCCTTACGGTATGTCACATACCGCGTTTTTCGGGGCGAAGGGACCTCCTCATCACTGCTGCTTATTTCTTCCTCTGGCTGGACGTAATCGCGATCCACCACATCATCATCGAGTGGAGAATCACTGTCTCCAGTGAAGACTTCCAGGACGGATGCGATTTCCTCGTCTGAGAGACCTTTCCGCGCCATGTCTGACCTGGGTCATTGCTGGCAGGTGAGTGACCGAGACAAGGGCGAGCGTGGGTCACACGGGGTCTAGGACACTGCCCGCCTGGCGGCAGGTAGGGGAGGCTTGGGTACCCGGGCGAAACGAAAATCTCCCGCGAATTTTGAAAATTGTGGAAATTATGAACCTTGGAATTGCAGGACGTTGAAGTACGTCCCCGGGATTGGCTGTGACAAAACGTGAGGATATGGAAGTACGTCCCCGGGACGGCGCGGGTTAAAGCAGCTAAAAAAAAAAAAAAAAAAAAAAAAGAGGGAAGAACACCATGCTTTTCAGAAAACAAACAAACAGAAGAAATCTAATAGGAGAGGCAGAATAGGAACGGCTATGCGTTATGTTATCTCTTCTGCAGATCTGTAAAAGAAAAGCACACACAATCACTGAAAGTTCTTGTTAATATGACATCGTTTCATAGTCGTCAGCATACACTTCAGCATGGAAAGAAACAGCACTCAGTTATAGCCTGCAGACTCAGAATATTTGTCAAGTCGAATTTTAAATATATCAATAGTTTTTGACTAGCTGTTGTTGCTGGTAGCCTTTGCCATTGTTGCACTATGAATACTACTAGAATATTAATGTAACTTATCCCCAAAGTTCATGATTTTAAGTTCATTCCAATATTTCTAGCCATAAAATCATCCTGTACTAGGAACAGATTATCGTATCTAATGTCATCAAATCTGTGAAGAATATTAAATATCTATTAGATCTTCCCTGAGTCATTGCGTTTTTAGAGAAAACATATTCATTTTCTTTAATCGCTCTTCATATTGTACATTTCTCAGTGATGGGACCATTTTTTGGCTCTGCGTTGCATTCCCTCGAGTCTTTCTTCATCCATAATAAGATTCGGGGACCATTGCTGCACATAGTATTCTAGTTGTAGTCTAACTAATGACATATAAAGCTTAGATATTACAAGGGGCATTTTATGATCAAAGTTCCTTGTTATGTAGCCAAGCACTGTATTTGCCTTGTTACTGGCTGCTATACACTGATTAGAGTTTTTGAGGTCGTTAATGTTAATAACTCCTGATTCCTTCTCATCTTTTACTTCCATCAGTGGGATATTGAACATGCGATATTCACTTGTAATGTTTTTGTCGCAAATTGCATTGCCTTACATTTATCTAAATTAAATATCATCTGCCACTTTTCACTCTAGTTTATTAACTTATCCCTGGAGTCGTTTCATATTGATTCACATTCTGCTTTCGTAATTACTTCGTGTCATCTGCAAATTTCGCTACCTTAAAATCGAGTCCGTTTGCTAGAGCATTGATATAAACAGTGAAATGAACTGCTCCTAGAACTGACCCTCGAGGAACGTAACATATTACTTCTAACCAGTCTGATGATTCGCCATTTATCATTACATGCTACTTGCGATTGGTTAACTAATCACCAGTCCATGCACATAATTAGTAAGAAGGGCCATGGGCCTTTAGTTTTTCAGGTAGTCTTTGATGGGGAAGCTTACCAAACATTTTTTGGAAATCTAGGTAGACGACATCCAAAGGTATTTTTGCGTCCCAGTTATCGTATGTTTGTAAAAAAAAAAAAAATCAAGCATATTTGCAAGGCATTATCTATTACTATGAATCACTTGCTGATTACTTGTTATAAGAGGATACTTATTAAGGAACACGATAACTTTATCTTTATTTTTTTTTTTGGTCAGATTTTCCATTGTATTGACATTAGGTTTATTGGGCGGTAATTTCTGGCACGTTTTATATTGCCCTTTTTAATGATAGGTGATATATTAATCCACTGATTGGGTTCTCAACATTCAGTTATTGACGTACTGAATATTTAAGTTTTAAACTTTCACGAAGTATGCGAGGAGATCTCTGATCTGGGCCAGTTGATTTATTTGGGTCGATTTTTTGTAGGTAAATTAGCACTTCGTAATATGTCACTTCGTTGATTGATATCTTATTATCTTCTGGTCCTGAGAAAATCGAATGTTGGATGGCAATGTTTACGCTAGTTTCTTTTGTAAAAACACCATGAAAGGTGTCACTCAGTATCGTTGCTTTAGTAGATGACCATCCGAGTTCAATAGAGGGCCTATGCTATTTGTCTCTTATATTTTTCGCAAACATCACATAATGAAAAAAAATTATTTTGCTTCAAGAGATATTTTAGCCTCATAGTCTCGTTTAGTTTTCCGAAGATTATGCGTATGTTGCCGCTGTAATTTAAGATATTCAGTACTGTCATTATGATTTTCTGTATACTTAGGTTTTTTAATATTCTTTTCGCTTGCGACCGATGATTTTTTTCAGTATTCTTTGACATTTAGGCCTCTTTATTAACCCGCCCCGTCCCGTCGACGTATGGGTACGTTGCAACGATTTGCATTTGCCAGTCCCGGCGACGTACCAGTACGTCGTGCAATTGCAATGTGCATAATTTCGACAATTTTCAAATTTCGCGCTTGATTTGCAGTACGTACCCTCGCCTGACCTTCCCCTACCTGCCACCAGGCGGGGACACTCGGCGACCCCGCGTGACCCGCGCTAGCCCGCCACTCGTCCACTCACCTGGTAGCCACGGTCCTGCTCAGACATGGCTAAGAGAGGTCTCTCAGACAGCGAGATTCAAGTCGCCCTGGACACCTTTACTGGCGACAGTGATTCCCCACTGGATGACGAGGAGATGGACAAAGATTATGTGCAGCCAGAGGAGGAAGAAACCACCAGCAGTGATGAGGAAGTTCTGTCACCCAGGAAGCGGCAGTATGTGACTTACCGTGCTGCTAGAGAGGGGTAGGAGGCAAAGAAGGCACGTGGTATATCCTATCCCTATCCCCAGCGTGATTTGGAGGGAGAATTCGAGGTCAAGGACGAGGACGAGGACGAGGACGGAGCCGTGGGACGTGCTGCCATGTGGTATGGACGGGAGGTCATTACACATCGTGGCCCAGAGCGCACACCATGTCGTATGAGCAGGTATGGGCCTAGCATTCTGTTTGGGGAGCTAGGAAGTCAAGTGGAGGGAGTGGGGAGTGAAATGGAAAGTCCTGGGATTAGGGAAAGTGAGAGTGACGTGAGTGAGTCATTGCTCTCCCTACGTAGTGTGAGGCGGCAGAGTGGATCACGTGGGCCAGTGCGGGTGCGTTCCTTATCATGTGGGGTTGTGAGGGAGGGGGAAGGTGGGGAGGAACCACTCCAAAGCACGTCTTATGCTCCCCAATATCCCCTAACACGTGGTCGAGCTAGGTTGCGTGAGAGAGCACGTGGTGTGGTAATGGAGGGGGAAGGTTGAGGGGAACCACTCCCCAGCACGTCTTCTGCTCCCCAATATTCTACTATTTCATCCCCACAGCCCCCTAATGTTCCTCAAGGCCGTAAGGGTAAGGGAAAGGGAAAGGGTAAAGGCAGAGGGAAGAGGAGTGACAATCCCTTCACTGAGCAAGGTCGATCTGGCTGCATTGCACCAGGTATTCACAGTAATTCCACCAGGTTGGATTTTTTCCACCTGTTTTTCAGTGAGGCATTCGTGGATCAGATAGTTTATCAAACCTGTTTGCAAGCGCCCAGCGCCTAGAAAGTGAAAGATTGGGAACAAGGAGTAGGCATTCTATGATCTATGATTACCCTGTCTCCCTTCCAGAAATGTTTTTATTTTTTGCCCTGGTCCTTTTGATGGGTATTATAAGAAAGAATAGAATTCCTGCTTACTGGACTAGGGACCCTGTTATGTTTACCCCCATATTTGGTCAAGTGATGAGCCGTAATCGGTTTCAACAAATTCTAAGTCGCCTCCATTTTTATGATGCTCATGACCCTGCAAATGCAAACAACACTGACAAAATGAGGCGAATTCGGTTGGTCTTTGATCACCTCAGGCAAACCTTTCGTTCCTCATTCTATCCCTATAGAGATCTCGTCATAGACGAGAGTCTCGTGTTGTGGAGAGCCAATATTTCATTCAGACAGTATATACCCAGCAAAAGGCACCGTTTTGGGTTCAAGATCTTTGTTATGTGTGACTGTAGGACTGGATACGTGCAAGACATAGTCTTGTACACCGGTGCACAGACAGACATAATAGAAGATCGAAGTATTGGACTGTCGGGAGCAGTGGTAAAGACGATGATAGAAGACTACCTTCATCGCGGTCACGTTCTCTACCTCGACAACTGGTACACTAGCCCTCTTCTCGCTCGTTATCTTCACACACATGAAACGGGAGTCTGTGGAACCGTAAAGGTGAACCGGCGTCACATGGCCAAGGTAGGGCGGAAACTTGCAAGGAGTGAGGTTGTCTTCTTCAAAGCCAACAACATCCTTGCAACAATGTGGAACCACAACAGAGAAGTAAGCCTCTTGTCCACGGTTCACTGCCCCTTGATGCACCGTACTGATTCTGTAGATTACCGTAGCGAGAGCAGGCGTCGTGTTTGGAAACCTGAGTGTGTTATGGATTACAATATAAACATGCGCCTCGTGGACCAGTCAGACTCCATGATATCGACGGTAGAGTGTGCCAGGACAACGATGAAGTGGTATAAGAAACTGTTCTTTCACTTGCTAGATATCACTGCTCTGAATTGCCACCACCTTCACGCCATGACCACAGGAGTTCAGGAAACATTTGAAGGGTTTGTGAGGGAGCTCACAAGAGAAATCTTTGCAAAGTATGCTGTTGAAAGGCCCCAACATCGCACCCGCACTGCCCCTATTGCCCAAACTCCCCAGAGAATATCCGGCCGCCATTTCCCCACTCCTATCCCTCCCCAGCCCAACAGACCTAGGCCCCAGCGCAGGTGTCACGTGTGCAGTAATTCCCAGGTGAGACTCACGACACAGAGGAAGGACACCCGCTATGAGTGCGTGCAGTGTGACGTGGGTCTCTGTATTCACCCATGTTTTAGTGAATATCACACGTTGATGCAATTTTAGCATGGTGTGAATGCGAAAGGACGCTGAAATTATGAGGTAAATGCGACAGACAGACGCTCAGTGAAATTATCAGTCATTTGGATCTCCAAATATTAGTATAAAGTGCCTACGGGAAGAACATAAGTGAAAACATTGTGTGTAAGTATATAAATCTGCCCTAAGTTGAAACTTACATAGAGAGGGTTGTATGATGCGATATTCTGTCGCTCAGTGCAATAAATACGGCCTGTAATTATATAATTATTATTATGTGACATTCTTACGGGTATAATATAAGTTCAAATTATTGTATGTGATGATATATATTCTAAGTCAAATATTCATAGCGTGTGTATAAAGATAAGATTTCCTGACGCTCAGTTGAATGAATAAGGCACGTATTAGTCAAAATAAAAGTCAGCAAGTGATAAAGTGAATAATTAGTATATAAGTGTGTGAGTGAATTAGTATATAAGTGTGTGAGTATTATGTATGACGAAACATTCCTTGCGAGGGTATTTTCAGGCGATATTCTCACGCTCACTTGAATAAATAATGGCAGTAAGTATGTACAGTGCATTCTAGGGGTGTAAACGTGTGTAATGTAAGTGGGAAATTATAATTGGAGTGAATAAATAAAGTAGATGATGAAACACGAGTGTTTGAGATCGTGGTTGCTACGTGAATATGTGCTAGCATATCGCTAAATGCCCTCGTAATGAATGAAAATAATTGAAAACCTTTACAGTGGTGGAGGAAAGGTTCTATGTAAAGGGGAAAATAATTGGAAAGTGATAAAACAATTTGGTATGTTGAAATACGAGTCATAGCGAGTGCGCTTACTAAGCTGATGTGCGCTATACTTATGCTGCATGTCATCATAATGAATGAAAACATCTGAAAACACTTACAAACAGTTGTAATTGGTAAAATGTCATTGAAACAAAAGTATACAAGTAGAAAAAATGATAGGTTGACTCATACCAGAAACTTAGCATATAGCATGTTACGACTCGGACCAAACTCGCTATGCTCGCGCGATGGTACAATGCTTATTTTTCATATATATGTGTCTGAAATCCATTATATTGTTACTGTTATTGTTTATTAGTTCAAATTCAATAAATGTAGAGGTGTTGTGTGTTGTTTCTCCCATTATTCCTTACCATAGAAAACGTAAAAGCATATCCAGCCCATTACAGAATACGATACCTGCGGGGGGGAACTGCACCTGTACGGACCACTTATAGACCGCAGGAACCACTTTCTTTATGATTTTCCTTCGTTTCTCGACCTAAGCGGAAGTTTTAGCAAAAAAAAAATTTTTCCAAAAAGGCTCGGGACTGGGGGATGTCATAGGTGCGGAAAACCTCGGGACGTGACGGGTTAATGTGATTATTTCTTCATGTAATTCTTTATATATATATATATATATATATATATATATATATATATATATATATTATTCGATAGACATCAGTTGATCTGTGATTTTTCCCACAGCTCTTCGAAAGTATCCACTTAGAATAACTTAATCCAGATGATCTTGGGAATTTCATTTCTTATATTATCGAAACTATCTTTTTTAGAGTTAGGTACTAAAAGGCTGTTTACATTGGTCTTACAGTTGATGTTAACGTCAAGTCAAATGATATGATCAATGTCACTAAAATTTTCGCCAACGCCACACAAATTTTAGTAGACCACAGTTTGATGTTTGGGCTAGATCCAGTACATCATTGGCACACTTTGGTGTATCCACTCCCTGACTTAAAAATGTCTCGACTACTTCTAATAACTTGTTCCATTCTTTGTCTGTATACGAACTTTTTCAATCAGTATATGAATTAATGAAGCCCTCCAAACTAATGTCATGCTTATCTTCTATTAGAATTTTATTTTGCTGTACAATTATTTGTTATTTTCCTTGTGTAACTTATAGGCGTTCTATTTTATGAAGGCAGTTTGGGTGGGGCCACCTAAGACCTCACACCACTAGCTCTGTTGCCACATTACTGCTGCCACACACGTGTAATTATGCCTCCTCACCTCTTTCTCCCTCTCTCTCTCTCTCTCTCTCTCCTATTCTAAGTTAGTAACTACTTATAAAGGAATTTTAAATACTCTGTATAAAAGTAATAAAAAAAAAAACTACAGTATAGTATAAATCCCATAAGACTTGTCAGCGTTGCTTTTGCGACGTTGTCAAGTGGAGTGACACGAGAGATAGGCTTGTGTGTGCGGGTCATACTCGGTCAGTCTCCCGCCATGGAAGCTTGCCCATCAAAATTCAAAACAAGAGAAAAAATAAAGAAAATAAAATTAGAAGTAGTTAATATAAATATAAATATGAGAGAGAGAGAGAGGGGGGGGGGAGAAGCACGTGTGTGGCGGCGATGTGGCAACAGAGCTAGCGGTGTGAGGTCTTAGGAGACCCCACCCAAACTGCCTTCATAAAATGGAAAGCCTATAGTTGGTCTGTAATTAAACTGAAACTTGTGGATTAATTACTCTGTGTTATTTTCGACATACAAAGAACTTCATCATGCAGTTTACTGATTAGTGCTATATTTAAGTGGTTTTTAATAAATAACAGAATCCCCTGCAGGTTCTCTGCAGTCGCAATTTTTCAACCGTTGTCGAGTTTTGTATGACTCTTCTTTAATAATGGGCTTGTCACGAGAATTTAACCATGATTCTGTGATGATAATTTATTTTGAGATTATCGGTATTTGCATAAGAATTTGTCTCACTTTGAAACAGCACTTCTCACATTCACATACCTAATATTCAAAGTATGGCTGGACCTATTAGGTCTGTAAGACAAACTAAAATTAGTCCTGTTTAACAGTCTAAATCCTCAGTCGATTGGCAGTGCTCCTACAAGCCGCTGACTTACCATTCCCTCGTTCCTAATAAATCCCTTGATTGTCTATCTGCACATGAGGTGAGGTCAGATGCACCTGATTATCTTGATGATCTGGTCGCACCTCACGTACCTTACCCCCATTGGCCTCCTTCCACATATCTGTTACTCCCAAAGCATCCCTAACACTCATCTAGAACCCTATCTAACATAGCTTTTCCTACCCTATAAAGGCAAAGGCCGCCTCTACCGTACAGTCTCCTGGTTTGACTAAAATTGCCCCGAACATCAACGAACATCACGCCCTCATTTCTGGAAAGACCTTCTCACTCTATTCAGGATCACAGAACCAGCATCAGATCTGGTTAACACACCACGGATAACTAACTTCCTACGACGTTCATTGATGTCTGCCACAACTTCACACACCTACATTTAGCTTTAGTATCAAGGCTAGTTAATATATCAACACAACCATTTGTTTTCGACAGGCCCAGCATTCTTCACAAATTATAGTCCTATCATTTTAACCAGGTGATTTTTGTTCTGTTTTACTTTATTTCTCGTAGCTTTGGAAAAAATAAGAATACACCGCTCTCCATACGTCCAATAGCACGTCTTCTATCGTTAATCACTATCACAGCTCAGCATTAAAGATGAAATGACGGCAATTTTTCGCCAGTTGAAGTGAATAGAGAAGAGTCACCGTATTGTTTAGTTTTCATTGTTGCAATCACCAGAGGAAATAGTTTAGTTTAGAACAGATTTTTCAAACTGAAGGGACCCAGGATCGAATCCCGGCTGGGGCAGGGAACAGTTTAAGGATTTGAATTTCCTAAAAAGCAGACTTTCTTGATCTACCAGATGACCCGCCGACATGTAAAATACCCCCGCTAATACCAATACACCAATCCTGTATGAGACAGCCCTTGCATGTATTCAGCATGGATTAATGTGTTAGCGCCGAAGTGGTGACATGTTGAGGAGTAGGAGGACTACTGGGCCTTGGGATAGGTCACTGCCCCCGAGAAATATGCCCTGAAGCCTTTGCCCAGAGTCGGACACGTAAAAAAAAAAAAAGAAAAGAAAGATATTATAGTCTGCTCAATTCCCTTTGATACCTTTACAAGAAACTTCTAAGTTGAATATAACGTCTAAGTTAAACATAACAGTGTGGAACTAGGCATGCTAAACTAAAATATTAGTAATTGAATTCAGTGGCACATATTATCATTGGTTAAGATGATCCACCGGTATACATGGAGAGTAATGAGGAGGATGGATGGTGAACTTGTTGAACGAAAGGCAATGATAGATTACGTGTGTGTGGATGAGCGAATGAGAAGACAAGTGTTGGATGCAAGGGTGTGGAGAGGGTGGGGGAATGGAGTCTCGGACCATCACTTAGTGATGGCCAAGGTAGAGCTGCAAAGAAAGTGGTTGAGGAGGCGAAGGGGAAGACAGGAGGAAGCAGCTCCTGTGAGAAGAGTGGAGAAATTGCAAGATAGTGAGAAAAGGACAGAGTATAAGAGCATAGTGGAAGAAAGATTGGGAAGGTATGAGCTACTGTAGAGCAGATGGAAGGGGTGGAAGACGTATGTAAGATATTCACGGAAGAGATAAGCGCAGCGTGTGAGGCGGTTTGTGGAGTGAAGAGGAGATGCAAGGGTGTGCAAGGGACAGCATGGTGGAATGATGAGGTGAAACGAGCTGTGGAACAAAAGAAGAAGGCATATGGTGAATGGTTGGCGAGTAGAGGTAGGGGAGAAGATGAGAGAGAGAAGAGAGAGGTATATGTGAGCAGGAGAAGGGAGGTTAAGAGACTGGTGAAGGAGAGTAAGAAGAAAGTGGATGAAGAGTTTGGGAGGAATCTGAGTGTGAAATGGAGGGAGAGTAAGAAATTGTTTTGGAAGGAGGTAAAGAAAGTAAGGCAGTGTGAAAGGGGAAATAGTAGGGGAGTGAAAGATAGGAATAATAGATTGTTGGTGGAGAAGAGAGAGAAAGTGAGGAGATGGAAGGAGCACTTTGAGGATTTGTTGAATGTAGAGAGTGAGAGCAGTGTGAGTATAAGTGGTTGGGGAATGGCTGGGAGAAGAAGAGATGAGAGGAGGGAGGAAGAGATCAGTAGGTCGGAAGTAGTGGAAGCGATGAAGAAGATTAAGCTGGGAAAGGCCCCAGGAATTGATGGAGTGTGTGGTGAAATGCTTAGGTATGGGGGTGAGATTGTTGTGGAGTGGATATGGAAGTTGTGTAGATTGGCTTGGGAAGAGGGAAGGGTTCCAGAGGACTGGAAATCAGGTATAATTGTTCCTCTGTACAAAGGAAAAGGGGAGAGAGAAGTATGTGGTAACCATAGGGGTATTTGCCTTCTTAGTGTGACTGGTAAAATATATGGTAGAATACTCATTGATAGGGTTAGGCATATGACAGAGGAGCTAGTTGGAGAAGAACAAGGGGGATTTAGGAAGGGAAAAGGGTGTGTAGACCAGATAATTGTTCTAATATGTTTAGTGGAGAAGTATCTAGAGAAGGGAAGGAAAGTGTATGCTGCCTTCATGGACTTGGAGAAAGCTTATGACAGAATAGATAGGCAAGGTATGTGGAAGGTATTAAGAATATATGGAGTGGAGGGGAAATTGTTGAGTGCTGTGAAGAGTATGTATGAGGGAGCTAGGGCTACGGTGCGAGTGGATGGTGAGCTGAGTGAGTTCTTTGATCTCAATGTGGGACTGAAACAGGGGTGTGTAATGTCTCCATGGCTGTTTAATATATATATGGATGGGGTTGTAAAGGAGGTTCAAGGTAGGGCAGTGGATGTGGGGGTGGCCCTAATGAATGAGGGTGAGATTTGGAAGCTTCCGGTGTTGCTGTTTGCTGATGATACAGTATTGTTGAGTGAAGATGAATGGGAGTTGCAAGGTTTGGTGAATGAATTTGGGACAGTGTGTAGGAGGAGGAAGCTGAAAGTTAATGTAAACAAAAGTAAAGTTATGGTGTTTGAGAGGAATGAAGTCACAGAGTGTGCAGTGAGGTTGGATGGTGAGGATATGGAGAATGTGAGTGCATTCAAGTACTTGAGTAGTGTGATGAGTAAGGATGGAACTTTGGGGGATGAAGTAAATGAAAGGGTACAGCAGGGAAGGAAGGTTGTTGGTACACTGAAAGCAGTGATGAGAAATAGGGAGGTGAGTATGGAAGTTAAGAAGTCACTGCATGATGGTATTGTGATCCCTACCCTGACGTATGGAAGCGAGGCGTGGACCTTGCAAGAAGGGAACAAGTCAAGAGTGAGAGCAGTGGAAATGAGTTACTTGAGAGGAGCATGTGGAGTGACATGGAGGGACAGGTTGACGAATGAAGAAGTGGAGGAACGTTGTGGGGTAGATGTGGATGTGGTTGAAAAGATTAGGAGAAATACACTGAGGTGGTTTGGACATGTGGAGAGGATGGAGAATGAAAGACTGACTAAGAGGGTGTATGTAGGTGAGGTGGAGGGAGGGAGAGGGAGGGGTAGACCGAGGATGAGGTGGAGGGATGGAGTTGAGAGGTATATGAGGGAGGGGGGGGTGAGATGGGGGGAGGGGAGTCAAATGGTGGGTGACAAAGTGACTTGGAGGCGTTTTGTCTGCGGCCACCCTTTGCGGGATTAGGGCGTCGGGCTATAGATAGATAGATAGAAGGATGCTCCCTAACACCTCTTCCTAAGCTACTCATTTTATTTATTATTTCTATCAGCCATCTTTCGTGCAGTCATTTCAATTCCACCATTTTCAGCATAAAAAACATACAAATTGATATTGACTAGCAGCATCTATAAATAAATCGCTAAGAAAAAGATGCAAAGGGGCTTCCCTAACTGACGTGAAGCAGTGCTAAGGTCCTGGTTACCTTCATTAATCTCCTCAGTGTCTTTTTCATCTTAAACCTTTCCTCGTTAGAGATGCACTTCAATATTTTCATCAGACTAAGAGCAGATTCTTTACCTAGCTGATTAGGGTTAAGGGGTAGGTAATTTAAACAGTTTTCCTATTTTCTTTTTGCTGAAGACAAAAACATGTTCATTTTGGCTTACATAGAGGAATTATCTGCGACAAATCAGAAAACAGGAAAAGCATCTCCTTCTGGTTTTCATTATGCCTGCTGCTTTAATCATCTGAGCGAAATCCTGACATGAAAAGGTTTCATCTGGCACACACGCTTTGTACATGATTCTCTCTCTCTCTCTCTCTCTCTCTCTCTCTGAGAATGTGGAGTGCTTTCATCCCTGAAGGGCACTTGTTCCTGTCTTCTCTTCAGTTTACCTAGCCAAGCCTCTTCACATAGAGTTACCTCCTTACACATCCCCTTGGGCGCCTGCTGTATTCCCCTCTGCTTTATTTCTCCCTGTGTCCTTACTAACGACCTTGGGCCCCACACGCTCTCCTTCTTTTCACTTGCTGCTGCCTTTCATTCCCCCTTCTTCTCGCTTCCTCGCTTACCACAGCGCCCATTCATATGTCTTCTAATTTCCTGTTTCAGTCTTCTTCCCAAGGTCTTCATCATTACTGCCTTAACATCTACCCCCCCCTCCATCTCTCTCTCTCTTCTCTCTCTCTCTCTCTCTCTCTCTCTCTCTCATACGATTTCCTAACTGCATTTTCTCCACCTTTTTACGTGCATCTATCAGCATCTTCTTTTCCCCCCGATATTACATCTTTTCCCTGATAAGGCTTTTTGCATACATTCACTTTTAAATCTCTTTTCTTTCCCCTCCTCTCTTTCTCACACACACACACACACACACACACACACACACACACACACACACACACACACACACACACACACACACACACACACACACACACACACACACACACATATGCACGCACATATTGCAGGAGTAGTCTGTAGCACCAGTCGAGCAGGGCAGTATTCCCAAGGCGGATGGAAAGCTGATGAAAGGGAGAGCTGGAGCTCCCGTTGCATCAGCACTCGGGACCAGGTCCCGACCACCCCCCTTTGCTGAACTTTTTCAGTGTTTCAGTAACACATAGAGTAGGCCAGCATGCTCTCCAATACAAGTTTCTCTATCATCACTAAACTACATGCACAGTACACATTACACTTCCTTTTCAAAGTTAAATTAAAGGAAAATGGCTCAAAACCACAATGCCTCGGAGTCCCAAGGGGGAGGGGGGGACCATAAATGCCCCTATACATCCACCCCTCTTCCGGTAACGACTCTTTGAGTTGCCTGGATCCACTGTCTGACTCACTCCTTCTTCATTTCTGCAACATTCGCGGCCTTTCCTCTAACTTTCTTTCTGTTGAACACCACCTCTCCTCCTCTAAACGTCAACTTCTCTTTCTTACTGAGACTCAGCTGTCTGAGGCAACTGACAGCAAACCCTTCTCTGTATCCTCCTACCTTCTCTATACTCATTTCAAAGCCAAAGGTGGATGTTGCGTGTATGTACGCAACGACCTACCTTGCTCTCGTGTTCCTGGACTTGATTCTTCTGAATTCTCTACACTCTGGCTTCGGGTCTCCTGTCATTCTCTGACTAAAGATATCTGCACTGTTTATTTATCTCCTAATTCGACTGACAATCAAAAATTCTTCAACTAACTTACTTCTACAATGGAACACATTCTATCCATTACTCCTTTCTCTGAAATCTCCATTCTAGGAGATTTCAATGTTCACTCTCCTCTCCTTTCACTGATCCACCTGGTGAACAAGCCTTCATCTTTTCTATCTGTAAGACCTAGAGCTGCTTGTACAGCACCCTACCCATATCCCTGACCGTCTTGGAAAGAGCTTCAACATACTTGACCTCTTCCTTACAGCTAATCCTTGTGCTTACATTGTTGATCCTTTCTCTCCGTTGGGCTCCTCCGATCATAACCTTGTTACTTTAACGTGTCCTATTGCTCCGTTACGGCCTGTGGACCCTTCAAAGAAACATCGTCTGTGGCACTTTGGAGCTGCAGATTGGGAGGCCATCAGTTATTACTTCTTTGATTTTCCCTGGAATGATTATTGCTTCCGTGGCCAGGAGCCATCTGAGTGTGCCTTGCTCATTACGGAGGTTATTCTCTCAGGCATGGAGGCATATATTCCATTCTCATATCCTCTGACTAATGCAAGAAAGCCTTGATTTAATCACCCTTGTTCTAATGCTGTCCACAACAAGGAGAGGGCCTATAAAAGGTACAGGAGCCAACCCACCACCGAATCACGTCTTTTATATGTTTCTGCCCGGAATCGTGCTAAGTCTGCTCTTCTCTCCGCAAAAAATAATTTCATCCACACTAAATGCTCTCAACTCTCCAACTCGAATTCTTCCCGCTTCTTCTGGCACCTTGCCAAAACCTTTCTAACAACTTTACCTCATCATCCTTCCCTCCTCTTTTCTACTCTGATGCCTTTGTAGCTATTTCTTCTACTGATAAAGCACATCTGTTTGCTCAGATTTTCTCCAATTCCACCTTAGACGATTCCAGTGCTGTTCCTCCATCATTTTCCCCCTTCTGACTTCCTCATGGCTGACATTAAAATTTCTTCAGCTTATGTATTTTCTGCCATCACTGGCCTCAATACTAACGAGATATATGGGCCTAATGGGGTCCCTCCTGTTGTCCTCAAGAACTGTGCTTCTGTGCTTACACCCTGCCTAAGTAAACTCTTTCGCCTTTGTCTTTCTACATGTACCTTTCCTTCTTGCTGGAAGTTTGCTCTCATTCAGCCAATCCCAAAGAAGAGTGACCTTTCCAAACCTTCTAGGTATCGTCCAATTGCTGTAACATCCTGTGTTTCAAAAGTTTTTGAGTCCATTCTTAACAGAAAAATTTTAAAACATTTTCCTATTACAACCTTCTTTCTGATCGTCAGTATGGGTTCCGTCAGGGATGCTCCACTGGTGATCGTCTCTCCTACCTTTCAGATTCCTGGTCATCCTCCTTTCGGGACTTTGACGAAAGCTTTGTCATTGCACTTGACATCTCAGAGGCTTTCGATCGAGTTTGGCATAAATCTCTAATTTCCAAATTGACCTCTTACGGTTTCTATACCTCTATCTGTGCCTCCTTTCCTGTCGTTCTATAGCTGTTGTTGTAGACGGCCATCGTTCTTCTCCTAGATCTATTAACAGTGGTGTTCCTCAGGGCTCTGTCCAATCACCAACTCTCTTCCTTTTATTCATCAATGATTTTCTAAGCTGTACATCTAGCCCTATCCACTCGTACGCTGATGATTCCACCTTTTATCTTTTCATTTAGTTCCCGCAACGTCCATCCCAGCATTTACTTCAACAAACAAGGGATAAGGCTATGGCACACCTAATGTTTGACTTGGTTCGTATCTCTGACTGGGGTAAAAATAATCTGATTGTTTTTAATGCATCAAAGACTCAGTTTTTACACCTAACAACTTGTCAAAATCTTCCACAGGAATACCTGCTAATGTTTAATAATATCCAGGTCAATCCTGCATCATCCCTGAACATGCTTGGGGTTTCATTCACATGGGACTTATCTTGGAAAGATCATATTGCATCCCTTGTAAAATATGCTTCCAAGAGGTTGGGTGTGCTAAGCCGACTCTGTGCCTTCTTTACTCCTGGACAGTTGTTGACTTTATACAGGGGTTTCATTCTCCCCTGTTTAGAGTACAACTCTCATTTGTGGGGAGGGTCCCCACATACAGCTTTTCTCAAAGGAGTCAAAGGCTATTCGCCTCATCAACTCTCCTCCTCTTACTGGCTCCCTTCAACCTTTGTCTCTTCGCCTCACTGTTGCCTCTTTATCTCTATTCTATCGCGACTTCAATGGTCACTGCTCCTCTGAACTGTCTTCTTGCATCCCTCCACCTCTATGATGGGCGCGTAGCACCCGTCTGATAACAAACTCTCATCCTTTTCTGTCCAACTCTATAATGCAAGAATTAGCCATTACTCCCAGTCGTTCATTTATGCAACAGGTCAACTCTGGAACTGTCTCCCTCTGTCTGTATTTCCTACTTCCTATGATCTCCCATCTTTCAAACGCAGTGTGTCCAGGCATCTCGAAATAAATGGATGTTGAATTTGTCTCTCTTTTGTTTTTGTTTCTTTCTTGGAAGGAACAATAATGTGGGCTCAGCCTTGGTTCCTTCTTCCTTGCATAAAAAAAAAAGATGCACTATCGAACATTTCACGTTCCACTTCAAATTTGTGTCGATCAGTCCCATATCCTTCACTTACTAATCTCTTTACCTTATGTCCTACCAAACTTGTTTTCTTTTTTTTTTTCTCTGTTTCTACATCTATTTTACATCATGGTGTCCTTTTCTCACAGACCATACTTCTATACACACAAGTTACTGTGTTTTCAGAATTCCCTCCTTAATTGTTAACTCTCTCTCTCTCTCTCTCTCTCTCCCTCTCTCTCGTCATATCCAGCTTTACGTCTTTCATCTCTCCACATCTGTTCATATATATTTGCTCTTCAAATTTCACTTATTTAATACGGGCGGACTCCGCCAAGCAAATCACCAGTGGGGCCTTTCGATCCCCTGGTACCTTTGGCACCATAAGCTATTTACCCTATTTTAAAAACATGTAGAAGTTCCGCGAAGAATGCATAAGAAAATTTTTCGGTGTTTTCAATACAAATTCTAAAAAATCTGAAGACTTTGACATTTTTGTGAAGTTCGTGCTTTCAAAACTGCAAAAAAATGAAGAAGGATACTTACTGAATCCCACTGCGACAAGTCCGGCTGTGACAAACTCAGGCGGTGACAACCCTGGTACAGACAAATTCCTGATAATCTGGTTTGTTTGGTCAAAGATTTGGTAGTAAAAGTCGAGCACCAAATAATCTTGCACTTTTCTATTTGATGACTTTGGTTTCACAGATTTCTTTTTGCATAAAATATAATTATTCAATGGAGCATTATTGTACTAAAATCGAAATAGCAAAAATCGACCAAAATTTCAAAATTTTAGATTTCAATGATTTATTCCTATAAACCCTCCCCATTATGCCAGGCATGTTTAGAAAAATTTCAAGTTGATGTCTCCTTTGGTTTATGAGATATGCGAATTTGACGTTTAAGCTTTATATGGAGAGAGATGCTTTAATCGTGTGTGTGTGTGTGTGTGTGTGTGTGTGTGTGTGTGTGTGTGTGTGTGTGTGTGTGTGTGTGTGTGTGTCACCTCCCCCCCAAAAAAAAAAATGAAACTTAGCAGAATTGTGGAAATTGGGCCCCAAATGAGCCACATTCAATTTATTGGTAAGGGATATTTTTTGAAGTTTTTTTTTGGCCAGTATTAATTGTTCCCATTGGCGTCACAATACGCACATATGCAAGAGGCGGTGGGGCATTCCCATGAAGTTTCATACATCTCTGCAGAGAGAGTGAGAGAGAGAGAGAGAGAGAGAGAGAGAGAGAGAAAGAGAGGCAACATCCACACTCCGATGTCTGTGCTATGAACAGGTGATATTATTCAGTATAAAATGGAAGTAGCTGTAGTGGTGCCAGTGGTGGTAATAGCTGTGATGATAGTGGTGGTGGTAGCTGTGATAATGGTGGTAGCTGTGATAATGGTGGTAGCTGTGTTCGTAATGTTTGTGGTGGCAGCTGTGGTGGTGGAGGTGGTTGTAACTATGACGGTTGTGGTGGTGAAAAACTGCGATGGTGGTGGTGGTGGTGATTGCTGTGACGATGATGGTGGAGGTGGTAACTTTGGTGGTGGTGGTAGCTGTGATGATGATGGTGGTGGTGATAGTCGTGGTGATGATGGTGGCTGTAGCTGTTCTGAGATGGCTCTCATTTGGGCAAGTATTTGAGGCCTTGTAGGCCACAAAGGACTTGCACCAATGCGAAGTGTGGTTCAGAGAGCACTTATCATTTGAATAAGTCTGTTCACGAGTCCATGCACCCATAACACTATTTTGGGCGTGATAACTCCTGAACCCATGGACGGATTTCTACCAAACCTTTGTCAGTGACAGAATGAGGAGATGATGAATTAAGTAGGTCAGCTAGATCAAAGGGTCAAAGGTCAAGGTCAAGGAGGCGACCTAGTTTATTCCCTTATGGGCGAGATATCTCCTGAACCTCTTGCTGGATTTTGACCAAACTTATGTCAGTGATAGAGTATGAAAAGATGTTGAACTGATTAGGTCAGGAAGGTCAAGGGTCAAGGTCATATGGCTGTAGGTGCGATATCTGCTGAACCCCTCAACAGATTTTGACTAAACTTTTGTCAGTGATACAGTATTAAGGGGACTATGAACTGACTAGGTCAGCAAGGTCAAGGGGTCAAAGATCAAGATCATATGGGTGTGGGAACGATGTCTTCTGAACCCTTCAAGGGATTTCCAGCAAACCTTTGTCGGTAATACAGTATGAAGGGAAGATGAACTGATTAGATCAGCACGGTCAAGGAATCACAGGTCAGGGTCATATGAGGTCAACTTAATTTAGTCTCTTTTTAACCCACAATGAACCCTGTCATGGAGGTTGTATAGTGAGTTCGTGTGCAAGGCTTGGCGGAGGCATACTGAGCGACCCTCTTCATCGACAGTTTGGGGCCCGAGTTCTTGGCGTTTCATATTGGACAAGTGCTGAGCGACCCAACAGGGCCGAGAGGCTTTTGATCCTATTTTATTTCTTCGTGTATGTCTCTGCATTCATACTCTCCTCCTTCTGTCTGTCTGTCTGTCTGTCTGTCTCTGTCTCTCTCTCTCTCTCTCTCTCGTCCTGCCAAACCTACCCACTCTTATTATGTCCACACATTTTCATCAAAATCAGCCTATTTTCTCCCCACATATCCACCACCTTTCCCTATATGTGTGTCCCTATGCGCCTCTAAGTATTCCCTTCCCTCCTACACTCCTTCTTCACCCTCTCCAGCACCTCTCTTGGACCTCATTAACTCGTACAGTGGAGGTATACAAGGTGATCCGTCTCACCCTCCAGCTAACACCTCTTGCTGAGTCATCTCTCTCTCTCTCTCTCTCTCTCTCTCTCTCTCTCTCTCTCTCTCTCTCTCTCTCTCTCTCTCTCTCATTTTAGAACTAAATTAAACTTTTGACTACCGCTCCAGACCCACCAGCAGTGACAGTGGAGGTGGGTGGAGGTGGGAGTGAGGTGGTGCTGGAAGGGCGAGACATCTACTTCAACTGTAACGTGGACGCCAACCCTCCCGCCTACAAAATATCCTGGTTCCATCAGGTCAGTGATTCTATATATATAACTTATTAATTTTAATCCCTGCTGTATAGGAACTCTTACTCTTTCACTTAGTAGGTTTTTTTTTTTTTTTTTTTTTGGGGGGGGCAATTTCATGCAGCTTGGAAGGGACCTCTCAGAATAATACGTATTCTTTCATCATCATCATCATCATCATCATATTCAGGGACCTCTTACGATTATATGATTACTCTCATCATCATCACCATCATCAAGAATGACATCTCAGAGTGACAGGCGTACTCTCATCATCATCACCATTATAAAGAACGACATCTTAGAGTGATAGGCGTACTTTTATCATCATCATCATCATCATCATCAAAACCATATTCCACCTGTTTTGATTTACAGTGGGCAAAATGAAAACAAGGCGAAAAACACGTAGTATGTTCGTATCTTTTGTCAGTGTGCCAGTTTAAATTAGCACACACCCATTTTAGCTTTTAGCATTTACGAATACAGTCGTGACCTCGTGCAATGAAAGGCTTGGAAACATAGTAATATCACTCTAACTTGCCCTAAAACTCCGATCTCTACATCTTGAACGCTAAGTCTCAACAATAGGCTAAAACTCGAATATGATGCTAGTTACGACTAAGTGTTATGGATCGGATACAGAACCAGAGTATGTCCTTTTCTGCCAATGAGTTACATGAAATAAGGTGCAAAAAGGTGAAGATTTAGGCCAAGATAGAGTGAAAAGAGTATGTTACTACTGCTACAACAATTAAGATTATTATGAGTCCTGCGAAGAAGCATGGCATCTTCTGCAACGTGCCCTACACTGTTACACTAGATTCAGGTTACCTCTGTGTGTGTGTGTGTGTGTGTGTGTGTGTGTGTGTGTGTGTGTGTGTGTGTGTGTGTGTGTGTGTGTGTGTGTGTGTGCTTTAACTCCTTCTAGGCTAATTGGTGGATTTAGATGAAACTTCCCACGTGAGTTCTGCTGGTTACTGGGAGGAGTTTACATTGTACATAATTTTACCACCATGAATTTGAGGGTGGTGCCAGCCCCCTCCCCCTTCACCAAATATAGAAATTCGTAGAAACAGTGGAAGAAGGGCAGATATGGCTTTCATATCTTAGACCATATTGTACAATGGACTCCCATCTGCAATGCGATATTTGGGGAACGTGCTTCCCTAATGATTCCTTGGGGGTTAGTCCCTCTTCCTAAAAGTTAAAACGTTCAGCAGTAGGGGAAATTAATCTCATGGATTACAGTGGAACTTCTCAGATCATTTCGTCTGGTTTCATGACAATGTCGTCCACTATATAAAGTTTTCAACCATTATTTTTAGGTGGGTCAGCCCCCCTCACCAAACAAAACATTCTCAGTAGTGAAGGGAAGGCTGAAATACCTCTGATATCTTAGTACAAGTTGTACAGCTGACTCTCATTCGTAATGTGATACTTGGGGAGTGTGATCCCCCACAATGATTCCTAGGAGAGTCACCCTCCTCACAAAAATAAAAACTAGCTCTGGATAAATCTTCCCAGATGGGTTTGTCTGGTTACTCCAACGGTCTTCCACTATATGAAGTTTTCTAGTCATGTTTTTTACGGGGGCAGCCCCCCCTAACCAAATTTAACATTCTCAGAAATAGTGAAAGGAGGGCATATATTGGTCTTAGTACTTGTACAACAAACTCTCCAAATAATGTGATATTTGGGGAGTGTGACCCCCCCAGTGATTCTTGGGAGGGCAGCCCTCTTTCAAAAATAAAAACGATCAAAATAAAGGATTGTGGGTACATGACTATAAAAAAAAAAATTAGCATACATATACAAGATTGTGTAGGCAGTTTCCATGTTATTTAATGCACAGCAAGAAAATGCACATCGACCTTACTATTATTATTATTATTATTATTATTAATCATTCATTCATTATCTAATCCTGTGTTGCCCCATGAAGAGTGTAGGAACCCGGGTCTAGGGATTTTGGTCCAAACTCTCTCATCTCTGAATGGCATTAGGTGAATAATAAACCCCATCCAGCCATTGGATATAAACCTGCCCAGGCTTAGTTATTAATATTATAATTATTATTATTATTAATATTATTATTATTATTATTATTATTATTGTTATTATTATTATTATTATTATTATTATTATTATTACTACTATTATATTATTATGTTTGACTTCTTGCTGTTTAAGAGGATTCTTTTGTTGTTTCATCATGGCTACAGATAGTAAAGCTTACGATGGATGAACCTGGCAGCTGTGGAACGAACACATCGAATTATGACGAGAAAGCTCCAAAGCTATCCACAATGAATATGTTGTTTTATAAGCGTTTCAGTTTCACGCAACATTATTATACCAGAAAATTTGGGACAACATAATATTGTAAATACTAGACACCAACAAGCAGCCATTAGCATGCTGTAGGCGCTGTAGAGGACGCCTTCACATGGTAACACCTACATGACCAGGAGTCTCCACTGCTCTGTGATCCGAGCGTCACTCAGCTCTTTCCTTGTCCCCAGAAAGTAGGATTGTGGACTGCAGTAGATGGGTAATTTGAGCCTGCCATAGACCGGTTTCACGTTCAGAACAGTCTGTCTACCTATAATATGACTTGTGATGCATTATACACTGGTCAACGAAAAAAAATATATACTTCATGGTTCTGCATTGAAATGGTCTGATTCTAGGGAAATCGAAGGTGCTCAACTCGAGGATGCCATCAGTAAGGACGTATCTGGTCCGGTTCTTGAAAACCAGTATATTGGTTTATCTTGCTCACAGGATGTGACTCATACATTTGTTTGTTTAGTTCCATTGATTAAATTTGTATTTTTGTTGCAGGTTGCATATACTGTTTCCACTTGTATTCTTGCAGAAATTCTCAATCACTTTGACAGTGGTGAAAGATGGAACGCCGCAAATGTGTAAACGATCCTGACCGTTTGTTACATTTGTGGAGCGTTCACCCCAGAAAAGCTTCAAGAAATCCATCACGAAGGTTGTTCAAGTGAACTGCAAAAACTACTTGAAATGTCCATTGGGCTACCATGACAAGAAATGGGCGCCTCACATGACGTGTAGGTCCTGTGTCAATTACGTGAGTGAAAAGATGCATGGAAAACGAAGATCGGGTTTGCCATTCACTGTACCAATGGTGTGGCGAAAGCCCGAAGAGCACAGCAATGACTGCTATTTCTGTCTCACGAACATCAAAGGAATAACTGTCAAGACACGAACCACAGTACAGTATCCCAATATTGCTTTTGCAATCCGACCAGTGCCACACAGTTCAGAACTACTGGTTCCAAACCCACCTGCTGAACACGAGTTAAACAGCGAATCTGATTTCAGTCATAGTCCCATGGATGATGACTACAAGGACGACTCAGGAAACAGTGGGCCCAAACCATTCAACCAGGGAGCCCTTCATGATCTGATATAGGACCTTGATTTGTCTTAAAAAAAAAAAAAAAAAAAAAAACAGGGAGAGCTCCTGAGATCACGACTGATGCAGCGTAACCTGCTGGAAATGAAATGAAATGAAATGAAAAGGTAGCATCAGGTAACAAAGACCATGTAGCACTAAGTCGCATCACAGAGTGAAAATATGATAAAGGAGGAAAATAAGGGAAATTATGGTAAAGGACGAAAATAAGGGAAATTACGGTAAAGAATGAAAATAAGGGAAATAGTGGTAAAGGATGTAGAGGCTGCAGCCTCAGGGGGAAGAGGAGTGGAAGGAAGAGTGAGAGGAGGGGAGTGAACATCGGCAGAAACGGTAATTGTAGAAGTGGAAATGGGGACGGTTGCACCAGTGGTTGGAACAAACGATGGTGAAGAAGTATCCTGAAGAAACCGTGTAACTTTCTGTATAGTTTCAGGAGAACTGTCACCCGAAGATCCATGACGAAGTGGACGGAAGTCAGATCTGGAGGAGAGAGGAGGCATGCAGCGCTTTTGGGGAACAGGATGCGACCCACGATGGCCTTTACGTTTCTTGACCGACTGAAGGGGAGTGGCAGGGTGGGAGGGGCGTGGCTGAGAACGCGAAGGATGTGACACGGGCGCGGAAGTAGATGACGATATAGGTGGGGTAGAGGAGAGAGAGGTGGAAGTAGAGGAACCAAGAACTTAAAAGGAATCTGATAACGGAATAGGGGTGGACAAAAAAGGGCAAGAGGTGGTTGAGAAAGAAACGGACAAAGGTTGGGCCGCAGAAAAACAAGAAGGCTCTAAAGAAAACGAAGGAGAGGACGAAGAAGTGACAAAGACATCTGAGGTTGCAACAGAAGAATAGTAACCTGCTGGAAGATAGAGTGGATATCACTACGTGCGTCAGCGGCATAGACAACTGTCTGCATTTTTCAAAATGGCAAACAACCTTTGCTACTGCGATGACACGGTGTGTCTCACGCAGCAACTCTTTAAGTTTGATCCATACAAGCTGGATGAGGCTCTTTAGAGATTCAGGAAAAGACACTCTGAAAGCAGTCCTCCTACACAAGAGGAATCGGCTTCCATCCATGCCAATAGCACACACAAAGAAGATGACCGAAAGCTATGGAACTATGTAGATCGTGCTTTCTGCTATCGAGTTGAGAAGCATTAGTGGAAAATATGAGGGGATCTCAAAGTGATCAGTGTACTTCTAAGCCTTCAGAGCGGTTACACAAAGAACATGTGCTTTCTCTGCTTGTGGAACAGCTAATGCCTAGCACTGCGTAAGAAAAGAATGGCCGGCAAAACCAAAAGATGCACCCAGAAGATTCAACTGTCTTCACAAACCCCTTATGGATCCAGAAAACATATTCTTTCCGCCACTGCATCTCAAGCTGTGCTTGGCAAATAATTTAGTAAAAGCCATGGATCAAATGAGTACTGGGCTTCAATACTTGTCTCTGAAGCTAGGTGGCGTGGTATCCGAAGCCAAGTTGAAAGCTGAGGTCTTGAATGTCCTCAGATCCTCATGCTGGTTAATGATGGTGACATCATCAAGGCATTAAACCCGCTGGAGAGGGACGCATGAGAATCTTTCGTGAGTATCTCACAGAACTACCTTGGAAACCATCGTGCAGAGAACTACAAAGAAACGTTGGCAGGCATGTTATGGATTTATCGAGCTCTGGACTCACGGATGACCTCGAAGATTAATTTCTTGCACTCCCACCTTGATTTCTTCCCAGATAACCTCGGAGACATCATTGACGAGCACTGTGAAAAGTTTCACCAAGACATTGCTATGATGGTGAGCAGGTATCAAGGCCAATTCAGTCCCAACATGATGGGCGACTATTGATGGATGCTACTACGAGAAGAGAGTCAGCTGAACAAGCGGAAAAGCAAAGTGATGAAGTATTTTCAGAACTTCATCGATTGCTAATAACACGTGCATTGGATTTCCATATTTTTGTACCATAAATCAGCACAGTATTATCTGTGTGTGCCTCAATATATGTTACAAAGTTGAGACGAGTCATGCAACACTGAATATGTTTTCAGTTTGCTATTCAAGAATCCTGGTCCGATAGTGCAAAATGAATATCAGATTTGAAATTAGTGCTATCAAATTAGTCAGGGACACATACTCATGAATGAGAAACATATTGGCTGTTGGCCAGTGAATTGTCATAGCATATTATTAGTCTTGAAACTGAATGTGTGCATGCAGTTGAGATCACTTCTTGATTAGTGAGACTGACGAAAGTAAGAAAGATATGAGGACCTAGAAAAAAATAATCTGTTAAGTGAAATAATCATTTATACTACCTTAAGGCCATCCATTCATGAAGGTTTTGGAGAGGGAGGGAAAATAAAAGCCGAGAAAAATGGTGGTGGTGGGAAAGACCACAGACGTGAGAAGAATAATGTTTCTAGGCCGTTTTCACAGTCGTCCCCATATTTTCAGGCCTGAGGCCGGACCCGAACCAAGAGCCGTTGGATTTCATAGTCGCTGAGAATGGCTTTCTGGAGCTTACTAACTGGGGTCGTCTGCCTCTGTTGATGCGGTAGGGTTGGCAGTTCTGGGTGGGAAAGCATGAATGAAGTAAACTGATAGAAGAAAAAGGCACCTAACCCAGCACTTTCCATAATGCTGAGAATATATAAATACTGGAGTATAATGATTGTGGTGAATGGTATGGCTGGAACATCCACTTCACTCAGTTCTTACTAACATATTCAGGAGTAAAGAAATTCGTAGGAAGGCAGCAAAAATAACGAATGAGAAACGTCAACGGAATGAAGAGGTAACTAACGGCAACCTCACCACGCGCGTATACTTGAAATCGGGAGCAAGCTGAATCGTGATGAATGCTAAATAATGTAAAAAGGGCTTAAGTAAAAATAACTATGGAGATGTAACAAATGTATAATATCATCTAATGATCTGATATAGTATTAGTACATGAACATGAGGTGTTTTCTAAACAGGGTTTGTTTGTTATATCAGCTATTACATCATGCATCAGAGATTAGAATTTTTGTATGAAAATATACATTAGACAACGATTCTCATATTACTTTCGGGTCCTTTTTTTGTGGAACCTCCACCAGTCTGCGAAAGGCTAGTATTCGGATGCACAGTAGAAAGTCACAAATACACAAACAATTTTATTTTTCGATCCCGGGTGTGTTATTTATCTCAGCAATATTACATTGGGTATCTAATACTGAAGCATTAATGAAAATATGCTGCATATAATTATTCTTTTACTTTATTACTTTCTGAACTGTCTGTTGGGAAGGTTTCAGGGTCTCCAAGAATATCCAGTAATGTGTTCAGGACTTCCTGAATGCTGTCCCCAACAGAGGCCTCAGAAGGCTGGTTGGGGGCAACTGTGAAAACGAAAATGTGTGTTCGGAGGTAAGCAGGCTGTTGGGGACTAAACTGGGGACGACTGTGAAAACGACCCTCTGTGTCAAGAAGGTTGCAAGTCGTGATTATTGATGGTGGGTGAGAAATAAAGTATCATAAGTGTTTCTGTAAAATGAAACTAAAGGAGCTAATTTTGCTGAATTAACTTCATAAACAAAATATTTACCTTACTGTTTTTTCATATTTCCCACCATCCTCTTCCATGTGCCGAATACATGTCTCCCAGCAAGGCTCAGTGAGGTGGGAGGAGGGAGAGGAGGGGGGGGAAGGGTAGAGAAGGAAAGGTCTATGAGTTTCGGGGGAACTATGATGGAAAGAGATTATAACAGGAGCGAATCCAGGAATATTTCTGAGGTGGTGCCCATATCACTTTCTAGAGAAGTAAGCATCCTCTTTTTCTCAGCCAACTAAGTAACGTTTTGTCAAGCTAGGATGATTTGCAGGACGTTTGTATAGTTGATATAAAATGCTAGTCAGTGAAAATGCACTGTAAAATAGGGATCGTAATGAAGTTAACACTGACTCAGACTGGGTGAGAATTTTGAGTTTAAGTTTGAAGGCATCATGATAGATGTCTGGGGCTTAGGAAGAGACTGGTTGCAATTAACAAATTTGTCAAAATTATAACTTTGACAGACTTTGAATACAGCAGCTGAATAGTATTTGTCTAATGAGTGAAGCTACAATGAAATATTTGACTATGGCATCTAAGTTAATCTATTATTATCAATAGAGCGTAATTATTTGCCAGCAGAATTGAGGTTACTGCGCGCGCGCTTGTGTGTGTGTGTGTGTGTGTGTGTGTGTGTGTGTGTGTGTGTGTGTAACATAATATGGATCGATAATTGTAATACAGGAAAATTAAAGGCAACAGTGTGTGTGTGTGTGTGTGTGTGTGTGTGTGTGTGTGTGTGTGTGTGTGTGTGTGTGTGTGTGTGTGTGTGTGTGTGTGTGTGTGTGTGTGTAACATAATATGGATCGATAATTGTAATACAGGAAAATTAAAGGTAACTGTGTGTGTGTGTGTGTGTGTGTGTGTGTGTGTGTGTGTGTGTGTGTGTGTGTGTGTGTAAGATAATAAGGATCGATAAATGTAATACGGGAAACTTAAAGGCAACTGAGACTGTATTGTTTTGACGTGGACCTGGCTTGTGGATTTTCTGCAGTTGGACTGTTTAACTCAGGGTGCATTCACACAGAGGTCAGATAGTTCTTCTTCAGAAGAAGACTGTCCGATCATTTTAGTTGGGATAAAAAATGTACCAAGAAAAGTTCATTTCATTTGGTCACTGTGCAGCCATTCCATTTCTCAGTGGGAAATGTATCACATGTGGCAGTAGGAAACAATGTGTGCAGAGCATAGTCCCTAAAACTAGACGTAGTATTTAAAGATTTTGTCCTGACCTACACGAACGGACAGTTTACGTCTGAATATATTCGGTTATGGCTTGCATTTTTTTTTTTTTTTTTTCGGGTTATCAAGTCATATTAGCAACTTCAGATTGAGTACCTCGAGAAAAGACTGCACCTTTGTCATCCCCCAAACTTAATATTATGGTAGTTTAACGTTGGGTTAGGTCTAAGTTGCTTAGGTAAGGGCTGTTTAATGTGGAAACACAGATTTTCTGGTGATTTTTTTCTTAGCTGAAATGTTTCATTTATTCCCAAGCGAAGGCGCGACTTTGCCGAATCATTTTTCATTGAACTCGCTCCAACGTTGCCAGTATGACTGGATGATTAAGTATACCGGTACCTGACGAAAACACACACACACACACACACACACACACACACACACACACACTTCCTGCCTCATTGTGAATGCACTCTGTTAAAGCAAAGGTTAAGGTGGGGGCAGATGTTATATGACGATGCTCATGTCTGTAACTTACGTTTTTGAGCTTGTGGTCAGTTACCCATCCATATCCTGGGATACATGGCCATTCCATCATGTTACAACAGTTGCCTCCCATTGTTCTTACCCAAAGTAATCGTATTACCCGCCTGCCCTCAAAGGGTGGACAGAATTCATAGTCGAGTGGTCCCAGCGCAAGCACCAGGATTCGATCCCTGGCAGCTTTGTTGTTATACTAACCTCACGGCTACAATAACAGTTTATTGTAAATATTGTGCAAGAGATAATGTAAGCAATAAATGCATTGTAGAAACCATGGCACTGCTTTCACCCCAGACAGCAGACTGAATCTCTACTCTTGTCTCCGGGTATTATAAAGCGAACATCAAAAGTTTGAGGGGAAAAGAGTACTGATTTTTTTTCACCTCAATTCTGAACCCTAATTTGCGTGACACTAATCCAGGAATACTTCAGTTCTCATTACCCTTCCCCTTCCCCTCAGAATCATTGCTTATGATTTCGCACTTGTGTCATATTTCCACATTGGGATTAACTCACCTTCATCCTAAATGAGAGGTGAAATGAGTACGAGAAATGGCCTAGTAATGGCAGTCGCTGCTACCACAGGTTCGGTTGGATGTGGACCCGGTGGGCTACAGGCTTAATTTCCTCTCCCATAGTCAATCGTCCTCATCTCGGGGGACTGGGATGTAACTGAAAAGGGTTTGCATATGCAGGCAGTTGAACCCTCTGTCTATAACAGTGCCATCACATGAAGGCGTTCCTCTCAAGCACCAGAAAGAAGCCCCCAAAACATTAACCTCTCATCCTTTGTTACTGTAAATAACCAGTTAATAACCTCGTATCTCACTCCATACCTTATATGGAAATTAGGGGTCATGTGATGAAAATAATGAAGGCAAAGTGGTAAAAGGATAGACAAGATAGAATCCAAGTACTGCCTTCATGCAAGTATAAGGATTTAGGTTTTCGGCTGTTTTATGGGTTAAGCTGGCTTTAATGAAAAATATAGTAGGGAGGGAGAAAATGCCAGGTACTTACCAAAGTTATTAGTGGTAGTGGGTAACTGATAAGTAATTGAAACAATTCAATAACAATTTCCTGTCCGAACTCAATAATCCAAATACAACCAAGCGTGCCATTCAGTGTAGACGACACATGACATGCTAGCTTGACCGAGGGTGTAAAAGGTATGTAAAATGTGCTGGGAATCTCACGCCAAACTAACTCATTAGTGCCCAGAGTTCTTGTGCAAGGGATTTTGGTGGAAGGGCACTAATCGTGCCGCCCTCCGCCTATCGGCTCATAGTTGCGCAGCTCATACCAGTAGGTCCCTAGCCTGGGGTTCCCTTCTTTATTAAATTTTGAAATTGCCCAGTTCTGTCCTTTATACAGGACACTGGGCGCCAATGGGTTAACCACTACCTCATTAACTCGTCTTCTGTACTTTTTAACTGTTTCATTTAACACACTTTGAATTACAGTTTCTATGTATTTTTTTTATACTGATATATTCACTCTTAGGAAATGAATAACGAAAATCACAGAATTTTTCGTATTAGCCTCATGGCTACATTAGTACTAAATACAAGGAGGGGAGGGGGAGAGCAAACTATTAACACAGAAGCCTTTCAGTCTCACAAGTGCGAGTTCCATATATATATATATATATATATATATATATATAAAACTCCAGTGATACTAAATACGGCAGTCTATTTCTTGGAGTCAGTAAAGTCTAATGAAACTGTATTTTACTGTAAATTTGTAATTTATATTCATTGCACATTAATTATTTCAATGAATCCATTACTGTCAGCTCAGAGCAATTCCAGTTCAATTAAATTTATTCAGATATATTTAAATTCATGGTCTTCACATTCAGTGCTTCCCAATTAACAGAGTGAACAGTGTGTAACTGATCTATTTTTTTCCAGTTTCTGGATTTTGATTTTTACGTCTCTCAATGCAGTGTTTCTCTTAACCCAAACACACACACACACACACACACACACACACACACACACACACACACACACAATAATAAACAAACAAATAAATAAATAAATAAATAAAATGCAGCCTATCCCATTAAAAAATTGAAGATCTTTTATCCTTTTCTCCACTGCTGTTACTATCCTACTTAGTCCCTAGTACTTGTATATGCCTGAATGCTATAATCAGTAATGGAAAGTCTTAATTATTGTCAGTGGTTTTAGTGAAATTTAAAGTAAAGTGACGATAAAAGGATCTACACCATCAAGTATGGAAAAGGATCAAGCAAGGGAGCCTGCCAATGGTATTTTAGGCTAGAAAAGAAGAAATATTTCATTCCACTTCCTGATATTGATACACACCTTGAAATTCGAAAAAAAGCCTCGTCAGTACCACCTCTCGCTTGTCCATAATCTTTCTAAGGACATGTTTAGGCTTGCTGTAACTTTTTTAGTTTCCGATAACTGTTTTAGTACTCAATTACCCCCCCCTTTTTTTTTTTGTCAGCAATACAGTTTCAAGCTTTTGAGAAAAGAAACATACATACCTCATTACTGTTTCATAGGTTCTCCAGAAATATGAGCGGATCTGCCATAGCTTGTATGGTTTCCGAAATAGAACAGTTTTGATATTCAGTTTGTCATTTTTTTAACATTTGATTGTAATATGATGGTGAATGTTCAGAATGGTCCTTAATTAACACTTATTACTTGTTCATAAACTCTCTGTTGATTTACTTTGGTCCACTGTCACCTTAATAGTTCCAAGAAAGCTAAGATTTGGTGTTAAATATGGATGCTTTTTCTTCGTTTTTAGATCTTCCGGACGAAATTTGAGCTAAAAAAGTGACACCTATTACGCTTCTATAAGCTTTCCAACGATATGCGTAGTTCCACTATGGGTGTAATAGTTTCAGAGATAACTAAGTTTGGTGCTGTGCTTTTCCACCTAACTGCGTCTACAGTAATATTCATTTTACTACTTGCTCCTTTCGCTCTATTGCTCGAAGTGTTATCTCTCCTAAATTGCTTTCGTCAGCAACTTCGCTTCTCTATCCCCCACTGAGGTACATAAGGAGGCTCCCTAACATCACTTCTAAACCAGTTTATGCTTGTTACATTTTAATATCATTTTCTGTGTTATATAAATTCTTCTGACATTGCCATACTCAGCAGAAATAATGTACAGACGGATATTAACAAGCCAGATCCAAAAACAAAACTCTAAGGAAGAGGTGCTAGGGAGCCTCCTTAACTGATAGGAATATGAGCCTGAGACTCTTTCCTAAACCAACATGCCATGCCATTATATTTTCTTCCAATTGGGCTTATCAATACTCCTAGGAACGTCTCTTGGTGGCAACCCCCGAGACCGGCATGGTGATCAGTGGACACAGCCTGGCCATACAGAGTATCATCAGGCACCAGGCCGGACCCTACAGTTGCTCCGCTTCCAACGTCGAGGGCGATGCACGAAGCACACCCATAAACATAACCGTCAACTGTGAGTAAGCAGGGCACAGCAGCTCTTTGTCTTTGTATTACGTAAAGTCATATAAAACGGATTTCTTGATGCACGACAGTGGGATCTGCACGTAAATTTTTATTTTGCTTTGTACATTGGAGGACGGCACATATTTGTGTGCATCAGTTTCAGCCAGAAATAATGACACCCCTTTCTGCCAGTTGATATTGTTACAGTGAGATGGTGAGAGGGCCGGGATAAGGGTATTGGATAAGTATAGGAATGGCGGATGAGTGTAAGGGGAAAGAACAAAGAAAATAATAAAGTGGAGAAGTATGGTGCACTCAAGGATGGATTATGCTAAGTAAAGTGGAGATTATAATTTTTTTTTGCTAAACTTTCCCTTCCTCTGAAGTTTGAGGTATTATTAAGATTTGGGTTTGTATTGCCAAATTAGCAAGATAAGTGTCTGGGTTTTAGCTGGGAGTTGATGGCACAGAGCAAGCCACAAGTCTGACAGATTTTGAATCAGGTATTTTAATGCGATTGGCATATGAATGAAACTGGAATTATAAAAAATACTTTTAGTTTGGCTGAGGAATCCAAGTTAATAGTTCATTAACGGCAGCACATACTTATTTGATATCAAATCTACGATACTGAGGTCACACAGTGCTTGTGTGTGTGTGTGTGTGTGTGTGTGTGTGTGTGTGTGTGTGTGTGTGTGTGTGTGTGTGTGTGTGCGCGCGCGCAACAAAGTTTCACATGTGTCAGGCCCGTAGCTTCATTCACTGGTCATTTCTAGATCAAGAGCAACCTTCGATCAATACTCAGCTTCAGGTATATCTTAATGCTGCCGCTCACAAAACAAAACATCTGCAATAGTCCAACACATAAATCAGTGTCCAGGGCAACTTCTTGCAACACTGGGGAATGTAGTTAAAGAACTACACTTAGTAGGACACTTGCCACAATCCCCCGTTACTCGTATAATACTCAGAAACCCAGAGAGTCCCACTCCGCACCTGTGTTACACCATACTACCCAGTAGAGGGAAAAATCCTCAAGACTAGCTTACGCACCCTGTCAAGACACACCCATACAGGACAAGTACAGTTATACTATAAAACACACACACACACATATATATATATATATATATATAATTTGGTTTTACGCCTGGTATCCCCGAAGGGCTAAGGCGTTGCCCATGAGCAGAGGACTTTGGATTGGAGCGTGTAGCATTTTATGACCGGATGCCCTTCCTGATGTCTACCAATGTCCCTTGGGTGGATTCGATCATCTGACCCTTTGATTAAAGCGGAGCGCTCTAACCCACTGAGCCACGGCTGATGCGTATATATATATATATATATATATATATATATATATATATATATATATATATATATATATATATATATAGCCCGACGCCCTAATCCCGCAAAGGGTGGTCGCAGACAAAACGCCTCCAAATCGCTCTGTCACCCACCATTTGACTACCCTCCCCCAACCCACCTCCTCTCCCTCATATACCTCTCAACTCCATCCCTCCACCGCATCCTCGGTCTACCCCTCCCTCTCCCTCCCTCCACCTCACCTACATACACCCTCTTAGTCAGTCTTTCATTCTCCATTCTCTCCACATGTCCAAACCACCTCAGTGTATTTCTCCTAATTTTCTTAATCACATCCACATCCACCCCACAACGTTCCTTCACTTCTTCATTCGTCAACCTGTCCCTCCATGTCACTCCACATGCTCCTCTCAAGTAACTCATTTCCACTGCTCTCACTCTTGACTTGTTCCCCTCTTGCAAGGTCTACGCCTCGCTTCCATACGTCAGGGTAGGGATCACAATACTATCATGCAGTGACTTCTTAACTTCCATACTCACCTCCCTATTTCTCATCACTGCTTTTAGTGAACCAACAACCTTCCTTCCCTGCTGTACCCTTTCATGCACTTCATCCCCCAAAGTTCCATCCTTACTCATCACACTACCCAGGTACTTGAATGCACTCACATTCTCCATATCCTCACCATCCAACCTCACTGTACATTCTGTGACTTCATTCCTCTCAAACACCATAACTTTACTTTTGTTTACATTAACTTTCAGCTTCCTCCTTCTACACACTGTCCGAAACTCATTCACCAAACCTTGCAACTCTCATTCATCTTCACTCAGCAATACTGTACCATCAGCAAACAGCAACAACGGAATCTTCCAAATCTCACCCTCATTCATTAGAGCCACCCCCACATCCACTGCCCTACCCTGCACCTCCTTTACAACCCCATCCATATATATATTAAACAGCCATGGAGACAACACACAACCCTGTTTCAGTCCCACATGGAGATAAAAAAATTCACTCAGCTCACCATCCACTTGCACCGTAGCCCTAGCTCCTTCGTACATACTCTTCACAGCATGCAACAATTTCCCATCCACTCCATATATTCTTAATACCTTCCACATACCTTGCCTATCTATTCTGTCATAAGCTTTCTCCAAGTCCACTAAACATCTTAGAACAAATATCTGATCTACACACCCTTTTCCCTTCCTAAATCCCCCTTGTTCTTCTCCAGCTAGCTCCTCTGTCATATGCCTAACCCTATCAATGAGTATTCTCCCATATATTTTACCAGTCACGCTAAGAAGGCAAATACCCCTATGGTTACCACATACTTCTCTCTCCTCTTTTCCTTTATATAAAGGAACAATTATACCTGATTTCCAGTCCTCTGGAATCCTTCCCTCTTCCTAAGCCAATCTACACAACTTCCATATCCATTCTACAAGAATCTCACCTCCATACATCAGCATTTCACCACACACTCCATCAATTCCTGGGGCCTTCTCCAACTTGATCTACTTCATTGCTTCCACTACTTCCGTCCTACTGATCTCTTCCTCCCTCCTCTCATCTCTTCTTCTCTCAGCCATTCCCCAACCACTTATACTCGCACTGGTTTCACTCTCTACATTCAACAAATCCTCAAAGTGCTCCTTCCATCTCCTCAATTTCTCTCTCTTCTCCATCAACAATCTATTATTCCTATCTTTCACTCCCTTACTATTTCCCCATTCACACTGCCTTACTTTCTTTACCTCCATCCAAAACAATTTCTTACTCTCCCTCCATTTCACACTCAGATTCCTCCCAAACTCTTCATCCACTTTCTTCTTACTCTCCTTCACCAGTCTCTTCACCTCCCTTCTCCTACTCACATATACCTCACTCTTCTCTCATCTTCTCTGCTACCTCTACTCGCTAACCATTCACTATATGCCTTCTTCTTTTGTTCCACAGCTCGTTTCACCTCATCATTCCACCATGCTGTCCCTTGCATCTCCTCCTTACTCCACAAACCACCTCACACGCTGTGCCTCTCTTCCGTAAATATCTTACATACGTCGTCCACCCCTTCCATCTGCTCTAGCTCATACCTTCTCAATCTTTCTTCCACTATTTTATTTTTTTTCATGTGAGGAAGAAGGAACCAAAGGCCATGAGCCCGCAAAACTGTTCCTTCCAAGAGAAAAACAAAATACAAGAGAGAGCCAAATTCAAGATCCATTCATTTCGAGATGCCTGGACACACTGTGTTTGAAAGACTGGAGATCATAGGAAGCAGGAAATACAGACAGAGGGAGACAGTTCCAGAGTTGACCTGTTGCATAAATGAAGGACTGGGAGTAACGATTAACTCTTGCATTAGAGAGTTGGACAGAAAAGGGGTGAGAGTTTGCTGCTAGACGGGTGCTACGCGCCCATCGTAGAAGTGGAGGAATGCATGCAGACAGTTCAGAGGAACAGTGACCATTGGAGTAGCGATAGAAAAGAGATAAAGATGCAACATTGCGGCGAAGAGACAGAGGTTGAAGGGAGTCAGCAAGAGGGGGAGAGTTAATGAGACGAAAAGCCTTTGACTCCACCCTATTGAGAAGAGCGGTATGTGGGGAGCCCCCCCACACATGAGAGTTGTACTTCACACAGGGGCAGATAAAACCCCTGTATAGAGTCAACAGCTGTGCAGGGGCAAAGAAGGAATGGAGTCGGCTTAGCGCACCCAATCGCTTGGAAGCAGATTTTACAAGAGATGTAATATGATCTTTCCAAGACAAGTTCCGAGCAAATGAAACCCCAAGCATGTTCAAGGATGATGCAGGATTAAGTTGGGTATTATTAAACATAAGTGGGTATACATGTGGAAGATTTTGTCGGGTTGATAGTTGCAAAAACTGAGTCTTTGATGCATTAAAAACAACCAGATTGTTTTTACCCCAGTCAGAGATACGAGCCAAGTCAGACATTAGGTGCGCCATAGCCTCATCCCTTACCTGTTGAAGTAACTGCTGAGATGGACGTTGTGGGAATTGAATGGAAAGGTGAAGGGTGGAGTCATCAACGTATGAGTGGATAGGGTTAGATGTACAGCTTAGAAGGTCATTGATGAATAAAAGGAAGAGAGTTGGTGATAGGACAGAGCCCTGAGGAACACCACTGTTAACAGATCTAGGAGAAGAACGATAGCCGTCTACAACAGCGGCTATAGAACAGCCAGAAAGGAAGCTAGAGATGAAGGCACAGAAAGAAGGATAGAAACCGTAAGAGGGCAGTTTGGGAATTAAAGCTTTAAGCCAGACTCGATCGAAAGCCTTTGAGATGTCAAGTGCAATGGCAAAGCTTTCGCCAAAGTCCCGAAAGGAGGATGACCAGGAGTCTGAAAGGTAGGTGAGAAGATCGCCTGTGGAGTGTCCCTGATGGAACCCATACTTTCGATCAGAAAGAAGGTTGGGATAGGAAAGATACGTTAAAATTTTTCTATTAAGAATAGACTCAAAAACTTTTGTGATACAGGATGTTAAAGCAGTTGGACGATAGTTAGAAGATTGGGAATGGTCACCCTTCTTTGGGACTGGCTGAATGAGAGCAAACTTCCAACAAGAAGGAAAGGTACAAGTTGACAGACAAAGGCAAAAGAGTTTGCCTAGGCAGGGTGTAAGCACAGAAGTACAGTTCTTGAGAACAACAGGAGGGACTCCAACAGGCCCATATGCCTTATTAGTACTGAGGCCAGCAATGGCAGAAAATACATCAGCTGAAGAAATTTTAATGTTAGCCATGAGGAAGTCAGAGGGGGGGAAGTGATGGAGGAACAGCACCGGAATCGTCTAAGGTGGAATTGGAGGAGAAAGTCTGACCGAAGAGATCTGCTTTATCAGTAAAAGAAATAGCTACAGAGCCATCAGAGTAGAAAAGAGGAGGGAAGGATGATGAGGTAAAGTTGTTAGAAAGGTTTTTGGCAAGGTGCCAGAAGGAGCGGGAATAGTTCGAGTTGGAGAGCTGAGAGCATTTTGTACAGATGATATTATTTTTAGCAGAGCGAAGAACAGACTTAGCACGATTCCGGGCAGAAATGTATAAAAGATGTGATTCAGGGGCGGGTTAGATCCGGTACCTTTTATAGGCCCTCTCCTTGTTCCAGACAGCATTAGAACAAGGGTGATTAAATCAAAGCTTTCTTGCGTTAGTCAAAGGATATGAGAAAGGAATGTATGTTTCCATGCCTGAGAGAATAAGCTCTGTAATGCACAAGGCTCTTATACTCTGTCATTTTCTCACTATCTTGCAAATTCTCCATTCTTCTCACAGGAGCTGTTTCCTCCAGTCTTCCCCTTCGTCTCCTCAACCATTTTCTTTGCAGCTTCACCTTGGCCATCACTAAGTGATGGTCCGAGACTCCATTCCCCCACCCTCTCCACACTCTTGCATCCAACACTTGTCTTCTCATTCGCTCATCCACACACACTTAGTCTATCATTACCTTTTGTTCAACAAGTTCACTATCCATCCTCCTCATTACTCTTCATGTATACCGGTGGATCATCTTATGTCGAAAGTAGGTGTTGGCTATTGCCAACCCCTTACCAGCACAGATGTCCACCAAAGCACTACCATTCCCATCTACATCAGCTGGCACACCCCACTGACCAACCACTCCATCCACTCGTACATTCCTAACTTTGCCATTCATGTCTCCAATCAAAAGCACTCTTTCGCTTATCTCAGATTTGTCCATATATGCTTCTACTCTCGCCCAAAACTCATCTTTCACTCTTGCCACTCGGTCCTCTGTCGGAGCATACACACACACAATCGCCCATGCTTGTATACCTACTTTCATCCTCACCCATACAATCCTTGCACCCACTGTTCCATACTCTCTTATATTCTCCTTCCACTTCTTGCTTATCATCAGACATACTCCCTCTCTTGCCCTCTCATTCTCATTAACCCCCACACATATACCTAAACCATATTCCCATTCTCTCACCCTTTCACATTTCCATTTAGTTTCAGTCAATCCACATATATCCACTCTTGCATCCTCAAGCACCTGAACAATCTCTCTCTCTTTCACTTCAACATTCACTCCTCTCACATTCCATGTTCCCAACCTCAGAATGTCCTTTGTCCATTCCTTAGTCGTCAACGTATGGTCCGTCCTGGTCCGAGGCGCTTTATTTGCTTTTTTTGTTAGTTCCTTTTATGGGGTGGGGCACTAACCCACCACCAACCCTTTTAGTCGCCTTGTACGACAAGCAGGGATACTTGGGGAGTATTCTTGAAACCCCCCTGCCCCCAGGGGGTATATATATATATATATATATATATATATATATATATATATATATATATATATATATATTATCTCCCAGATTATGGAAGAGGAAAAGACCACCTACAGTATACTATACTCATGGGAGACTTCAATGCAAAACTTGGAAAATCAAAAAATGGAGAAGCATGTATGGGAAAACTTGGAGTGGGAGAAAGGAACGAAAGAGGAGAAATGCTGGTAAACTTTGCAGAAATGTTTAACATGAGAATAATGAACACATTCTTCCACAAAAGAACAGGGAGAAAGTGGACCTGGAGAAGCCCAAATGGAGAAACAAAAAATGAAATCGACTTCATTATAGCAAAGAAGAATAACACAATCACAAATGTCACAGTTATCAACAAAGTAAGTATCGGAAGTGACCACAGAATGTTGGGTTGCACACCAAGATTCAATTTCAAAAGTGAAAGAAAGAAGATGATTAAAGATAAAAAGATATGCCCAATAAAAGTAAACGAAAACAAAGCAGCCTTTCAGTTGGAAATAAGGAACAGATTTCAGGCTCTAAGTAATGCTGAATGTGACATTGATGAGCTGAATGACAGACTAACAAAAGTGCTAAAAGAATCAGTGGAGATAGTAGGAAAACCTAATACAACCAAAGCCAAGAAGTATTCAGAAAAGACACTTGAGCTTATGACAAAAAGAAATGAAATGAAAGTAAAAACAAAGAAAGATGAAACAGAACGAGCGGAATTAAATAAGCTTATCAACAAAAGACAAAGAGAAGAAAAAAGAAAGAGAAACATGGATCAAATCAAAGAAACCATCAAAAAAGGAAAAAAGTCTGAAACAGGTCCGAAGTAAAATGGCACTTGGAAAGCAACAAATCACATCACTAAAAGACAAAAACGGTGAAGCCATTAAATGCAGAGATAAGATGTTGAAGAGAGTTGAAGAATTTTACAAAGAACTATATGCATCAAAGACAGTAGTTCCAATAGCTAACTTTTCAGTTGACATAAGTGAAATACCTGCGGTAACAGCAGACGAAGCAAATAATTCTCTCAATAATATGGAAAGAGGGGAAGCTCCGGGAGAAGAAGGAATAGTAGCAGATTTATTCTTGGATGCAGGAGTAGAAGTACAAACAAGGCTTGCTCACTTAATTATTCAATGTATAAAATGGAAGAAAACCCCCAAAACTTGGTGTAATGCAATAGTTATTTTACTTTATAAAAAAGGTAACTCGAAAGACCTTAGTAACTATCGACCCATTAGCTTGCTATCAGTCATTTACAAACTTTTCACTAAAGTCCTTACAAACAGAATAACTACAAATTTGGAAGAAAACCAACATCGTGAACAGGCAGGATTCCGAAGCGGGTACTCGACTACTGATCATCTACACACAATGAATCAACTAATTGAGAAAATTACGGAATATAATAAACCTCTGTTCATAGGTTTTGTTGATTACGAAAAGGTTTTCGTTTCAGTGGAGCATGGCAACTATAAATTCATTGCGAGAACAAAGAGTGAATGAGAACACTGTAAAACATGCTCGAAAACATATATAAAGAGGGAACTGCTACAGTTAAATTACATAAGGACTCAGAAAAAAATAAGATTGAGAAGGGCGTGCGTCAGGGAGATACAATTTCACCAAAGTTATTTACACCATGCCTAGAAAGTATTTTCAGAAAGCTAGACTGGGAAAACAAAGGCGTGAACATAGATGGAGAAAAGCTAAACCATTTAAGATTTGCAGATGACATTGTCCTAATCTCGGAAACACCAGAGACATTGCAAGAAATGTCAAATGACCTGAACAGAGAAAGTCTCAAAGTAGGGCTAAAGATGAACCGGAGTAAAACTAAAGTAATGTTTAATTCACAAACACGAAAGAGCGTCATCAGAATAAGTGGAGAAATTCTTGAAGAGGTCGAGGAGTACAATTACCTGGGACAAATATTAAAATTAACAGAAGATAATGATAGCGAAATAAAAAGACGCATTACAATTGGATGGAAAGCTTTCGGTAAACATAGGGACATTATGAAAAGTAACTTGCCAGTTTGTATGAAACGAGAAGTATATAACGAATGTATAATTCCAGCTATGAAGTATGGTTGTGAGACCTGGAAACTGACAAAATCAATGGAAAATAAATTAATTCGTTCTCAGAGAGCAATGGAAAAGTCAGTGTTGGGAATATCTTTAAGAGACAGGAAAAGATCAACTTGGGTGAGAGAGCAGACTAAAGTCAAAGATATAGAAGTTATAAAAGAACAGAAATGGAGGTGAGCGGGCCATGTAGCAAGAATAAGGGATAATCGATGGAACAAGAGGTTGACTGACTAGACACCAAGAGATTGTAAGCGTAGCCGAAAAAGGCCAGACAGGAGGTGGAGGGATGAGATAGAGAAATTTGCTGGGAAAACGTGGCAAAGATTGGCTCAGTCAAGGAATTCGTGGTGAAGGTTGGGGGAGGCGTTTGTTCAGCAGTGGACTAGTTATGGCTGATGATGATGATGAAGATGATGGTGATATATATTATATGTATATAGATAGATAGATAGACAAATAGACAGATAGAGATGGATAGATAAATATAGATAGATAGATATACAGTAAATAATATGCATCATCCAATCCTACGTTGTCCCATGAGAAGCGTAGGAGCCTGGGGCGAAGCAAGTTGGTCCTGACATTTAAGACAGTGACCAGCCTCACTCATCCCTGAGTGGCATTGCGTGAGCAATAAACCCCAACCATCCCTTGGATATAAACCTTCACCTGCTCAATCCGATTGGAGCGCCGTTATTACCCACTAAACCACCAGGCGCCAAAATTGGTTATATGGTTACCACCCAGAGTAGTAAATACTTTCCTGGTGTATAGGAAACCATTTGTCTTGTCACTCAGTGTAGAGTCACCCACAGGCAGAAGGAAGAGAAAAGAATGAAGGAAAGAAAGCCAGAAGAGGGAGTTTAAAGTCACCCGTAGGCAGGACAAGGAAAGAATGAAGGAAAGAAAGACAAAAGAGGATGGAAGGAAAGAAGGATGGAGGAGAGGAAAGGGCAGACAGCCGAGAGCAGCACTACACTAAGTGAGTGGATGGTGAGCGTCCCCACCAACCATATATATATATATATATATATATATATATATATATATATATATATATATATATATATATATATATATATATATATATATATATATATATATATTATACAGTACACTTAAAATATATTGTGGTTCAAAAGCAGAGAAGCGCTGCGACGAGTTCTGCACGTTTTTAATGCCCTAAAAACAATTAGAATTCGGTAAGAAGGAGTTAGATTAACTCGACGTTAAACCGTGACACATGAGGAAATTTTTTCGGGCAAGTGTTTGTCCGATAATATGTCCAGTCATATTCTAGGAATTTTTCACACAGATGTTCGGCATTTTGTAATAGGGTTATGTTAGCATCCTTCCTGGATTCTGTGAAACGGCCAAATGCTGCTAAATATGAAATTATTACTTGTGCTTAAATAGAAAGAATATTAATTACTTAATATACAATAGTTAAATAATTCTTCTGACCCTCTAAACCAAGACGACAAAAAACTGAAATTATGCTTTGGTTATCACAGACTCTTACATCTATAATTTAAATAATGTACTGACACCGTCATGCCAGTATATGAAAAATTTAAGGAATATAATCGCAGTGGTGAAGTGTTTTCTTTAACACCATAAGATGTGTACCACAATCTTTACAAAGTCCAGAACCCAGTACAGTAAGTACTTTTATACTGTTTCAAAAGTTTTATTGTTTTTCATTTGTAAATTACAGAGACTTAAGTCTTCCTACAAGTCGCTAGCTGCACTTTGTACCGACGTGGCACACTACATTTTAGATTATTATGATTCTGTTCAGGTTTCATGTTTGAATACACAACTAGCACTAATCATGTTGTTATCATGTGCCAGTTACGTCCACGACATGACCGTATTTAAGACCCTGTAGAAAAAGAGACTGGACAGCCAATATTTTCAGCGGCTTGCTAATTGGCCGGCCGGCATGGGGCCATTTCTGTGCAACCTCACAGCCTGGGTGCTGGCTGACTGCAGATTCATCTAAATTTGTCTCATCACCTTCTGTGATACGTGATTGGTTGATTAATAAAATGCCGCTTTAACTGTAGCATATTTTCTTATATTAAGGAACTGAAGATTTTTGTTTTAATCTTTATCTCTACCTATGGATTTTACTTCAAGGTACACGTGAACACGGAGATAATCGCCGAATTATAATGCTGACAAGCCAAACTGTTGGTAGCCGCAAAATGAGGGGTGTTGTGTTCTTTTACTAGTGCGTTTATTCCCTTGTTAAGGGTTAAATTGTGCTTCATTTGGGTGCAGTAACATTCATGGACCATCTATGCAACTCTCCCGACTCGCTTGTGATCCAAGAAGAAGGTAATTAAGGGATAATAAGGTGGAGAGAGCAAGCTCGTCTACGAGCGGGTGTTGTCAGCTTTACTAGGCAAGTTTTATTTACTGTACATGTATTTGGCCCACATCCACATAAGGAGGTAAGCCTAGATAATATCCAGATGGAAACCATTTTACCACAATTGTGGATATTAAGAACAACAACCTGTTAATTCAACCAAAAACACCATCAGACTTAAACATCCTGGGCAATAACATAATCACTGCTGGTGTTAATCGATCTAGCGTCGTATGGTAACTCTTCCCTGATCTTTATATGGTTCGAAATTAGCCAGCTGATACATAGAGGAAAATATAATTTTCATACATTACACAGTTTTAAGCTACTTATTACAGGAGCACCATTTGTGCAAACATAGCATGATAGATATTAAAAAATGCACCATAAAATATGAAAAGCAGTTAAATCTAGCAGTGATCATTCATTTTTTATGCGTACTTGAGTGTTGCCCAGCAAGCATACATTCACTGCACCAGCATGGCAGCTGTCCAGTCTCTTTCTATATGGTCTGTAGAGGGTATTGGAGCCATCCGTCTCACACGCTTATACCCTATTCACTTAACCCTGTCATGAGGAGCCCAGAAACAGTCTGAAGGTTGCTGCTGATTGGCTAATGATATACTAGGCGCGGCAGCAGACTGCGAGGTGGGCTTGGTCAGTCTGACTATAGTTTTCTCTGGTGCTTCATACAGTTCATTCGGAATGTACATTATTTGTTTTTTATTACAACCTTATAGTACATACATTGCAATGTATGAAACATGGAGGCGACTTGTTTGTGGCCACCCCTTACGGGATTAAGGCGTCTGGCAACAACAGTCACTGCCATATAACAAGGCATTTGAAGTACCGGGAACAATAGATATGGAATGGTAACGACCTCTGTCCCTCAGTCGGTACTATGGGTGTGGTGAGCGTTCGACCCATGGTTCATAGTCACACTGACTGCCATCCCACCACTCTCCCACCAACGCTACCACCCCACTTTTACCCCGTCGTGTTGGCCAGTCGTGGACGTCCATTCATTCGTCCCAAATGACTGAGTTAAGTGAATACCCTGTACAACAATCCTCCTCGCTTTATGTACCCTTACTGAGATGGTATGTGTAGCATCTAACCTTACTCATCACTTTTGTCATTTTCGTCTTCATCATCGAGTGTAATAACAGAGACGGAGCCCTCCATTGACTCACATCTTTGTACTGTGTTGCACAGTTCACAAAGAGTAGTTTTTCACTGGCTATTTTCTTCCTCTTAAGTGATGTAATAATTGGTGTATTTTTTCAAATTCTGTGAAGGAAACCCTTACGTGGGCAAAATTTCCTCTAGTGAAAAAAAAAAAAAATCACTATAATATAACGGCTGTCACTACTTCCACGGCATCATATCTGACGGCCATTAGCCCTATAAGAGGAGGGATGATTACTGAGGAAGTGTGCGATGTCTACCTCTCGTGCAATACAAATTGCTTGAAAGGTGGTCACTGAAGTGTGCAACATTTACCTCCCACGCAACACGCTAGGCTGTCACTGAGGCAGTCTGAGGTACCTATCTCTTGCACAATGCAAATCACTTGACAGGTGGTCACTGATGTAATCTGCGATACCTACTTCTCGGGTTCTTCATTGAACAAAGTCTGTCTGAAACTGGTAAGCATTTTTTTTCTTATAAGTTCGGCGAAAATTGCCGCAGTTGAGCAGTGTATTATAGCCTAATTTGGACGCTGGTTGGTTGTAATTCAAAAACTTTGTTCTGTCAAGTCTCATGATGCCAAGGTTGTTCTACATAATGAAAAAAAAATACAAACCTTTTGCACATAATTACACTTGTCAATCAGTTATCTAGGAAATGTAGCAAAGGCTAAAAGATAAACTATGTGGTTTCAGAACATAAAACTTTGTCACGGGAATGAAGTGTAAACAGCAGTATCTAAAATACTTAATAATGTGCCATGAACCAGTCAGTTGAGGGCAAATGGCAATTATATTAATCCGTTCCGTGTCAGATCCCTCACCAGCCATTTACCCCCCTATGCCAAGGGTCTGGGAGGCTGAGTGACCCCCTATGCCTGCGATTTTTCATTTTTCTTATTGCATGAATGGACCTGGAGTACTTGACAAATAAACCAAGTGATGGTACAAATGCTCACCTTGACTGTATTTCAAGCCAAAAACAGGTGTTCATTGTCTTGTGACAGTGAGCACTTTGTGGTGCATCGTTTCCGTAGACTTCATCGGCACAATTGGTCTCTGATTGCATCCGATGACTGCTTTCAGGAACCGTCAGCAGCTGATATGGATAGATAATCCATACTGGTGTGGACTGGGTGGATACATGGACTAAATGATGTTTGCAGATGTGTCCTGCTTGATGTAATTTAGCCACAGTCGGAAAAATGATGTGAAGTTGGGGTTTCGTTCTAGTCTGACATATTTTCACTTTCACTTATTTCGTATATTATATTTGCTCTAAGGCGACGCCAAGCACCTGATGATGGATGCACATGAGCTGGATGCGTTGCACCTCGCTCAGAAATGTATCCACGTGTTGGTTTCTGTGGTGTGGGAACATTAGATTCATCCCCGCTAGAGGTGCTTTCCTCAGATGCCACATAATCGCTGTCAGTATGACTATCATCAACCACTGAGCCATCACTTTCCGTTAGTTCATCAGTATCAGTAGCATCCAGCTTTCCCTGGGACTCAGGAGTACACACTGTATCCTTTGTGGAGCCGCGCAGCATGGTGACACTCCGGAATTCACTCAGAGACTGATGCGTCCAAGCAGGCGGGATCCTTACCTAACCTGACACCTTCCCTCCATCCTCTCATAGGCATGGAGCAGGAAGGTGTCTGCTAACATTTCAGTCATGCAAATAGAGCAAGCTGAAAAAATTTAGTGGAAGTGTCTCCAACACCGAGTCCATACCAGGTATGGACCTGGCATGGCAGGCAGTGATTGGTTGTCCATACCAGGTACGAACCAGGCATGGCTGACACTGTTAAGTTGTCCGTAATAGGTGCGGACTTGGCACTGTACGGGTTAAGACAAATTCATCTGTTCCTACTTACATCAATGACATATTAATATTTATGTTTACTCATGTACACTGGTTACTGCCATTTCAGTGGAGAAAAAAAATATATACAAACTCTATCTACCATTTGAAGGGGAAGCATGCCATGTCTTCACAGGCGAAAAGACAAGCCAGTATTTAGTGTCAGTAATGTTTCCAGGGCAAGGAGAATTTCTCTTTTCTAGAGAAACTCTGATCCATACATTAAAAAAAAAAAAAAAAAAAAAAAATCTGCCGGGAGTAAGGGGTTTAAAGTGTTGCTTTGAGAAAATACTCTGGCAGTACTTATGTGTATAAAGTGGTACTTTGAGAAAACACTCTGGTAGTATATATATGCAAAAATTAAGTTCTTATTCGGCTCACCACCCAGACTAAACGATGGCAGTGAAGTTCAAGAGGTGGGCCCTACACTGACATTTATTGTCCAGGAAGAACGCTTGCATGTGCTTGGGCCTCTATTGGCTTACTTCTCACCGTTAGGCTGAGTGCTTACCAGTCCTCAGGGATATCAGCCTCCCAACTATCGTCCCAAATACGAGACATGGCTCATTCTTCTATTCTTTCATCAGCCATACCAGGCCCTTTCCACCTCCCTACCCCTTCATTCCCCGTCTCAGACCCTTCCTATCTTTTTCTACTTTCGTACCCAATACCAGGCCCTTCCCCTTTCCTATCTCTTTATCACCAGGAACAAGTTCCCTCTTGATTTGTACGTAATTCATGGAGAATCATCGTGAATACGAATTTTCACTAATGCCTCTCTCCGATGCTTGTGAAGAGCGAGACAAGTTTTTCTCGGACAATTAAAAGCAAAAGGGGGAATCAGTTAAACACGTCAACACTCGATGTGGTACTTCATGCAGAAGCAACATCTGATGCTGCTACATGCCAAAATTTCATGATTCTGCCTAGCCACCTTTATAGTATGGTGAAAGAATGAAGGAAACTTTATGACTCTTTGCATTTGATTATAGGAATGTACATGTGATTATTGTAAGTATTCTGAAGACCATACTCTACTGTATAATTAAATTTTTTGCAAACTATAGTGCTGCCAATAATGTATCGGGTTCAAGTACACAGTTGTAAAATACAGAGAAATATGATGACAAAGAGAAAAATATTGAAGGCTGATATTGGGAAATTTAACCAAGTACACCAGGCTGCACTATATGTAACGTCCAGCGCAGACCAAACTGGTGTACAGTGTAAACCGAAAGAGATAACTTTTTGATGACCAGCTCATAAGCCCATCTCTGGCTACATCCCCTACAGTTAAACCCTCCTCCCACTCATTTGCCCCAAGAACCTGTTCCTGCATTGACCAGTTTTCCCTCATGGACCTACTGTATTTTCTCCCCACTGGGAAATGTGAGTCTCCAGTTTTCTCCCATGCCCTTATCTTGCCCATGGACCTTGTTTTACCCATTGAGTCGATTTTTTCATTTGAACCCATTTCCTCCAAGGACTGATTCCCCCATAGACATATTGCATTTTCTCCGTGGATTTGTACCCCCCCATTTTACCTATCTTCCCCATGGACCTATTCCCCCCCCCCCCGTGGACGTATTTTTCCCCAATGACATATTTTTCTCTTCGGACTTATTTTCCACCATGGATTTTTTCGCTGAACCTACTTTCCTCCATGGACCCATTATCCCTCATGGACCAAATTTCTCCTCGTGGGACACCGAATCTCCTCATGGGCCTACTTTCTTACGTGCCTTAATTTTTCCCATGGACATTTTTTCACCATTGAACCTGTGTTTCCAATTGAACCCATTTCCCCTAAGGGTTGATTCCTCTGTGGAAATATTTGCCTGTGTACCTAATCCCCCAGTAGACCTATTTTTATCTATCCATCCACCAGTTCACCCACTAACTCACACACACACCCACCAACGAGTGTTATCTGTTTCCGAAGTACCACGATGACGTGGCAAGTTCCCAAAGACAGACAGACAGACGCGCGCGGGCGCAGAGAGAGAGAGAGAGAGAGAGAGAGAGAGAGAGAGAGAGAGAGATCCATGTGGGACACAATCGACGATTTTCTGAAATGGTTTTGGGTTTAGCTGAGTGTTTGTCCTTGTTTGCCTGATAGGAAGTTGGCAAGACACTGACATTCACTGCCTTCCATAACTTTGTTCAAGATATTGCCTATCAGGATGGTCATGGTTATTGTGTAAAAAAAAAATAAAAATAAAAATTTTACGTCTGTTGCTGCTAGTATGGTTCATAATGGGGTTTGTTCTTGCTAAAACCATCCGAGATGAATTGAGTCAATTTAGAAACGTGTTGGGGGTACAACAGGCGACTGCCGAGGTACTATTATAAAGGATTAATGTTTCCATGATTCAGATGTTGTAAAGAGATCATGGTCTATATGATATGATCTGTTGGGTGATCTGCGTGGCTTGAGTACTGGGATGATGAGTGCTTTCCACCATATATTAGTTTAACTTATCTCGATGTACATCCAGGAAAAGTTGCAGAGTTCAGTTAGGATATTTGTGACTGATGTAGGACAGTTGACCAACGTAACCTTCTAACTTTTACCTATATATTTCCCTGCCAGATGCTTTGGTGTGCGTGGGTGAGAGCTCGGCAGAACAGTTGAATGCTTTAGATGTGGCCTTCCCCTCTCCTTTACCTAAGTACTCCTTGACAAGTATGCTTGTAGGCGCATATTGCTGCCCATCAAGAAGGGTGAATGGTGCAATTGTAGCACTGATGCTCAACGCACCCTTCTTACCATGTCCTACATTTTCCCTCACCAGATGCGCCGGTGTGTGTAAGTGGCAGCGTGGCAGGACAGGTGTATGCGGCAGGTGTAGGACAAATGATTAACGTGACCTGCGGTGTCTTCGCCTCTCCTCCCATAGTTAAGTTCTCATGGGTCTTCAACAACTCTGTTAAGTCAGAGAGATTGCCCGGCGACCAGGTGATCTTGAGTCCAGGTGAGAGAGAGAGAGAGAGAGAGAGAGAGAGAGAGAGAGAGAGAATGTCAGACTTGATCGAGCCAGATGGACGAAGTCGATGATCATTATTATTGTAAGAAGTGTATCTGTGTGCGTGCGTCAAAAACTCAAATCGTAACAAGTCTTTATTGTAGAAAGAAAAGTTATTAATAAAAGTTGTTTTGAGTCACAACATGAGTTCACGTCACCCACCCAGCTTGGGAGTCATCCAGGATGATATATAATTGTAAAATTTTCATTTACCGGATTTTTTACAGCCTATCTGGCTCACAGATGACGGGTAGTCTTGTGACATTTATAATGCAAGTTATTAATTTCCTGATGTAAACATCATCCACGGAAGGGATGATCATGCAGATATACGCATTCTTACTGCCATTTATGTAATTATTTTATTTATTTGTCTGGTTAATAGCTCCATACAACATCTCACAGCTGTGTCAAGTGTCAAGGGAATCTTGCTAAACTAATTAACTGAAATCTTACCGATCATTTTCAGCCATTATATCCATCGGCTGGTCACTGTTATCTAATTTCACGTAGCTTCGACTCGTGTCTGTACACATAACAAGGAACATATGCGACTGGCTGCTGCCATTACATTTACTGTAATTAATTGGTGAAGGAGAAATGGGATTGTCATAACTTCACGAGAATGCTATTCTACGAGCAGTTTTATCTGATGTGTACGCTATATGTTGCTACGTCTTCATCGATGCCTCCTTTTTGTCCTGAATATATGATTTCTTTTTTTTATTTATCTCTTCCCATGCCGTGTCTGTGGCTGAGCTCAGGTGGCCACAGCGTGGCTCAGTTCTGGGTGCGTGAGGTAGATGACTACGGGACGCTGCAGTGCTGGGCCGAGAATACTATTGGCAAGATGGCATCACCCTGCCTCTTTACCATCATTCCAGCAGGTGGGACAACACAGTATTTCTCGTCTGTATGTCTATGGTTTTTTTCTAGTTTGGTACTGCCAGACCATTTCACACATGTCAGGAGATGACTCTTTTTAAAGGAGATAAATTAGACGAACGGGAAAGAGTCATCCTTTGTTTGTGCCATTAGTGGAACATATAATGACGGTAAAAGTACTTATTTCTTCTCTGCTGTTGATTAATTTAGGTAGCGTGAAATACTAGCTAGCAATAGTTTATCTGACATTCTAAAACTGAACGTCAGTATCTTGAGGCCTCCCTCCTATACCTCGACTTAAGTTGCAAGAATAAAGCCACTAGTGATGGACTTCCACCACACCCTTTTCTCATTTAAAATCAAACACTCCTTTGGTTGATCTATAGTACCTCGATTAGACTGATGCATACCGAGAGTTACAATGCAAGTTCTGCTTCTTAAGGTGAATATAATGCTCTGAACTTAATCAGAAAATGAAATACTGAAGTTTTCGCACTTCCCGTTAAAGTCTTCTGAATACTTGCACTACTTTGATTACATGAAAACAATGGACTTTTGATAATGAATAATATTATTACATGTTCACGGAGAAGTGTGAAGGAGTTATGTGTCTGATTCAGTCCGTTTGTTCCTCTCTCGGTCTGTCTTTGCAAGGTTATGGAAAAGTTATTGGTTAAAACTGCACTAGATCTGGCATAATGACTAAGAACCATAAGAAGAAAGACGAATAATTTTTGGCAATAAAGGTCATAAGTAATAGGACACGGGCGAGGGCAACTCAGTCAAGTTTTTTTCGAGTTTGACCAAACTTGATGGATGGAGTAGGAGACGGGAAAGGATGAAGTGATTCAATTTGTAGAACAAACGGTCTGAGGTAAGGGTCACAGGGAAAAGTCAGAGGTTCGGATCTTGAACTCAGATAGCTTTGATTCACTTTGGATCAAACTGTTGGAAGGGTTTATGTTTTGCCACAGATAAACTGAGTATATTTTCAGAGCAACAGGGAAAAGGTCAAGATCATAGGATAAGGCCAACTTTAAAACTTCTGATCCAACTTGTACAAAACTTGGTGGTTGGGCTTAGGGTTAAGTAAAAATTGAGTAAATCGATCTTTGAGAGGAATTTGTCAAAGGTCAGACGCATATGGCAATGTTCAAAGTTTGGCACCGATTGCAAGGCGTGGGTGTTGCATTCTCTGAGTGCTCATTCATGTTGATGTAACATAACGTTTTCAGTGGCCGCCTGTTAGATCGTAGTACAGTGTCTTAATCTATCACTAAGCCTGTATTGCAATGACTTCCGTCTGTCCAATTTAATCAGCATTACTGGCCGGGAAATGTTGTCCAGGATGCAACAACATATTGGCAGACTTAGAGGTTATACGGCAGTAAAACGTTATAATCAGACATTGGATACAACTGGAATAAAAAAAAGCGCATTGTCCAAGAAGTGTTCCAGCCATGTTAGTTTAGAGTGAAAGAGCGGCAGGTGTAAGGTACATTTTGACTGTTCTGGTAAGGGGAGCACTTAACAAATATTTGCTTCATTCTTGCCATCGTCAAAATATTTTGTCCCGCCTTGAGGAGACTCGTGGCACTACAGAGGTTAGAAAGTTTCACTTGACTCATTATGATGACGTTTTTTATTATAAAATTCTTGATAACATCCGATGATATTATTCAGCTCTGAGACGGCTGGTCATATCTTGATGCACTTTTTCTTGGTACAGCATTTCTGGATGGATGCGACATTGCGTGTGAAAACTAAACAAATACCTCACCACACGGTTTCACTCATTAACATCCTTAATACTAAACATTATACTGAGTGGGAAATTGATCATTAAAAAAAAACTGAATATAGGCGTGATGCAGAGCCATTGTGCGTAAAATCTGGTGCGATGATATGCTGTGGGCTTTTTGACATTAACTACTACTCTCCTATGAGGGATATTGCACTCTATGTTCGCAGCTTGCAGACAATTTTATTCGCTTACGAGTGAATTGTTAAGCTCAAGGGGTTAGATAGGGCCTTGATTGGCCCTTTAAGTATAAATACATATTTCTGAAACAGACTACAATCGTCTGTAGGAAGCAAGGATAAACTAGAAAATAGGTCATTGGATTGGAAAGATTAATGTCTCGATGGAAACTAGCACTGATAATGAGTAACTGTGTGACGATGTAATTTCCAGTATTTTAACACAACTGGCTCATTCCTGTATGTCAAATGACAGTAAATTATACGTCACTGAAACTGCTGTTACACTTGTCTATCCAGAGTAGGGTATCTTGTGATGTACCGGACTGGGATGTCACTTGGGGTGAAGGACATTGCCCTCACTCACAACCAAACCCTCGTGACAGCTGTAACCCCAGACTCATCTGAATGTGAACCCAGTGGATTGTAGGTATTACTTGCCCTCCTCCAACAGTCCACAATCCTTCTGTCAGGGGTTAGGGAAGTTATTGAAGTTATTGAGGGATGCTTGTATACCCTGGGAGTGAAGCGGCCTAGTTACATCGGTGCCACCACATGACGGGGCCCCTTTCCAGCAGCAAACAAGCCCGAAACGCTATATACAATAACAACAGTGCCCCTAAAACAGAAGTCACTTTGATGTAAGAAAGCCGTTAGTTTTGTCAATCTTTGATCATGTAAAGCTATTTTTCCTTTAATACCTCGCTGATTTGACTTTTCTTGTCGCATGCAGACTAATCATAATAAAAATTTATACCTGTCATACAAAACCGTCAGGTAACTAGGGTCAGCATACGTCTCCACATTCACACTCTGACCGTACCTTTCTGTATACAATCGAGTAGCTCACGTCGTGGGCCATGCAATATCTGTTTACTGTCGACAGGTAACTTGTGGGATTTTCATGGGTACTTTAACGATGCTTTCATTACTGGTGGTCTCAGTTACATGGCAGGAGAAATAGTGTACATTGCAGTAAGTGACACTGCAGAAAATTTGTCTTTTTTTTTTTTTTATGCAAAGTAGAAGGAATCAAAGGCAGGAAGTTTGCAAGATTGCTCGCTCCAAGGGAGAGAGAGAGAGAGAGAGAGAGAGAGAGAGAGAGACATTCATTTTGAGATACATGTACATGTTGCATGTAAAAGACTTCTTCAAAAACAGAAGGAAATCCACAGAGAAAGACTCATTCAGAGTTGACCTGTTGCATGCATGAAGAACAGGGAATAATTATTGATTCTTGTATTAGGGAGTTGTACAGAAAATGGGTGAAAAATTGCTGCCAGATGGGTGCTAACTGCCTGCTGCACTGGTGCAAGAATGCAAGTAGACAGTTTAGAAGAGGAGTGGATATTGAAATAGCGATAGAAAACAGATAAATAAGCAACAGTGCAAAGAAGGGATAGATAATGAAGGGAGTAACTAAGAGGATGAAAGCTGATGAGAAGACTTCAGTTGCACCCTGCTGAGAACAGCTGTATATGAGGATCCCTCACCCCCCCCACATACATGAGATTTGTACTCTACATAGGGGTGAATAAAGCCCCAGTGTAAAGTCAACAACTGTGCAGGGATGAAGAAGGCATGAAGTTGGTGTAGCACATCTGATCTCTTGAAAGAAGATTTTGCACAAGACGTATTATGCTTTTTCCATGATCAGTTGTGACATTAGAAACCCCATATCTATTTAAATATGATGTATGTTTGAACTGGTTAGTGTTAAGCCGCCACGTGCCAGTGTCGTTTTAAAACAGTCTGACGTAATACCACAGCCAGTGTCAGTGCCATTTTAAAACGGCTTAAGTTTAACAAATTCATTGTGACAGCACTTTTCAAGTTACGCATGCAAAAAATTGGTGAGGTTGCACGGCAACCCTTCCACTATCTGCCCTCAAGTGCCCAGGTCATACCCCCATGCTCGCTCAGCCTCACTCTGCTTGTGTGTGTCATAGAGTGCAGTGATGTCTCACCACGGTCTCTCAGATGAGGAGATTCAAGAGCTCTTGAAGGTCCCTTACACTGGGGAAAGTGATGTGAAGGACGACGACATGCAAGATAGAGACTACATCCAGCCTGAGGAGGAAAGAAGTAGTGATGACGAGATTCCCTCACCATGAAAATCAAGGTATGTGGGGTATGCTAGGGCAACACGTGGAAAGAGGCCACCTGCACATCGTCGTTCTGCACGTCATTACGATGAGGAGGAAGGCATGGAGGAAGGTAGTTCAGCAGTTTGGGGGTGGTTGGGGAAGCCTAGGATTTCCCTATGTGGGGAGGAAAGTGTGAGGAGGAAGCGGGGCCAATTTGGGAAAGTTCCATTGTTGAGGGAGAGTAAGTCATCTTGCCCACACTCTCCCCCGCCCCCATGTGACCCAGCTCAGCCTAGCACCACCGGACAAAGTCTTCCCACCTTCCCCACACCCAGCATCTTATGTGAAACTCCTTCCCCATTCTCCACACTTCCCCACGCTTCCCAACGGCCCGAAGACGACAGAGGCGATGATGATGAGGAGGAGGAAACGACGTGGGAGTGGGAGGACGGGAGTGACTTTGTCCCCCACATTCATCCATTCACCCATGAGAATGAGGCCGGGTGTACTGTACCTGAGCTAAACCATAGTTCAAGTAGGCTGGACTTTTATAGGAACTACTTCCTTGTTGACTTTGTATTGAAAATTGTTGCCCTAACAAACGCCTTTGCAGCATTTGAGCATGGGGGAACGAAACAAACACCACATAGCCGATTGTTCGAACCTGACTTGACACTGAGTGAGATGTATGTGTTCCTAACGCTTGTGCTTTTGATGGGGATATTGAAAAAAAAAAAAAGTTTCCATCTTATTGGACTGTGGGTCCAGTAATGGTGACACCATTTTTTGGCAAGGTGATGGGGAGGAACAGATTTCAGTACATTCTGAGCCGCCTACATTTTTTGACACCCTTGACCCAGCTAACGCTAACAACACGGATAGGATGAGGAGGATATGTCTAGTTTTTGATCACCTTCGAGAGAAATTCTGTACCTCCTTCTCTCCATACTGAGACCTCGTCATAGACGAGAGTCTCGTGCTATGGAGAGGTAATATCGCTTTCTGTGAGTATATCCCGAGCAAAAGACACAGGTTTGGCTTCAAAATCGTTGTAGTGTGCGACTGTAAGACTGGGTATGTGTAGGACATAGTCCTGTACACAGGTGTTCAGACGGACATCACAAAATACAAATGCTTGGGACTGTCAGGGGCTGTGGTAAAAACGATGATCGAGGAATACCTTTATTGTGGGCATTTCCTCTACCTGGATAAATGGTACACAAGCTCCCTTCTCGCCAGGTTCCTTCACCTGCAGGAAACTGGTCTGTGATGCACTGTCAGCACATGGTGCAGGTGGTGAGGAAGCTTCAGAAAAACGAGTTTGTTTTTTACAAGGCGAATAACATCCTTGCAACAGCATGGCACCACAACCGCGAAGTCTTCCTTCTCTCAACTGTTCATCGGCCTCTTGTACACCGCACAGACAGTATAGATTACAGGGCAGAAGGGTGGTGCCACGTCTGGAAACCAGAACCTGTCTTGGCGTACAGTGTGCACGTGAGACAGGTGGATCAATCGGACGCCATGATTTCCAGTGTGGACTGTGCTAGGCCCATGATGAAGTGGTATGGAAAATTATTCTTACACCTCCTTGACATCACCATCCTCAACGCTCACTATCTCCACACACATACCACTGGCATCCAGGAGACCTTCGTGGAATACATTCCTGAGCTGGTGTGGGAGATGGTGGGGGATTATGGGGAAGATAGGAGTGCTGCTCCCCACCGCCACACTGCCGCCACACCTATCCGCCTTACCGTTAGACACTTCCCCAGGATCGTCCCTCCAAGTGTAACACATCAAAATCCCCTGCGGAGGTGTCACATGTGTACAAACAGCACTGTAAGGCCATGTACCCAGTGGAAGGACTCAAGGTATATATGTGCAGAGTGTGACATAGGACTGTGTATATTCCCATGCTTTGAGGAGTACCACACTCTCGCTAATTATTGAGTAACAATAGTGCGGTAATCACGATTGAAAGAAAAGACGCTAAAAAAATGTTATAAGTACGGAAAAAGATGTTCAGAAAGTGTTATAAGTACTACATACGGTGAAGGCGTGTTGTAAGTATTTTCTTGTAAGTGTAAGGATTGAATGTAGTGGAGTAAAGTTTTACTTATGTTCTCGTAAATGAAAGACGATGTATTCACAGTGAGACTCTCAAAAATACTCTTATAATGTCTGTGTATACGGAAGGCATGTTGTAAATAATTTATCGTAAGTGAAAGGGCTGTGCATTGTGAAGTCAAGTTTTGCATATTTTCTCGTAACTGTAAAGACAATGCATTCACAGTGATACGTATAGTGTTGCAGCAGTAAGTGATTTATTTGCGAAGAAGAGACACTTTATGAAATACTAAGAAAAAAAAAATTGTAAGTGTGAAGTGGACAGGAAAGTTTACAGAACGTTCCTATACCTTCCCTGAGTCACGTTGGCAAGAATACCTGAGTTTACCTTACATAGAAAATGGGTTTTCTCTCACCTCTGCTGGGGATTCCCCTTGCGCACACACCTGCGGGCAGGCGGAAGGACTACAGAAAATGCACTTCTGACCTCCGGTGAGTTTTTTTTTTTATGGTCATATTCGTTTTTTTTTTTTTTTTTTTCACATCAGAGTCTATCATTTTAGCCCCCCCAAAAAATCGAAAATTGGCCGGCACGGGGGGTGACACATAGGGCTAAAAGTGTCCGGCACACAGTGAGCTAAATATTAATGGATACTCCAGTGAAAGATTAAGGGAGGCTGAAGATGTAGAATCTAAGCTTTGGATGCAATAAAAACAAGATTACTTTAATCTAGCCAAAAATAGGAGCCAGTTCAGAAATTAGTTGTGCCATAGCGTCATCCACTGTTTGTTTTAGTAACTACTGGGATGGAAAGGTAAAGGGTGGAGACATCAGCATAGGAGTGGATGGTGTCAGATTTACAGCTGAGAAGGTCATTGATGAATACAAGGATGATAGCTGGTGAATGGACAAAACTCTGAGGAACACCACTATTGATAACTCTTGGGGAAAATTGGTGGCTATCCACAGCAGTGGCTATAGAACAGCCAGAAAGGAAACTAGAGATGAAGGCACAGAAAAAAGGACAGGCAGTTAGAGTCCAGTTTGGAAATTAATCCCCACCACACTCATTGCCTCATATGAGGCAATATGCAAGCCACCCCTGGCTGCACTGATTGTGTCATATGAGGTGATGTGTCTCTGTGCTGTAGTTTCCAGCACGAAGAAGCTTTAGTGGTTTCAATTGGAATGTTGAGTCTCCCTCAACACCATCAGAGCAGTTGCCAAGCCTTGCCACACCACAGACGCCAAATACCGCATATTTAATATTTCAGATAATTATGCAGGCCACCCATGGCTGCGCTGATTGCCTCATACCTGTACGAGGCGATGGACCTCCTGCCATAACTTCAAGACAAGGAATCATTAGTGGTTTCCATGGGAACTTTGAGTCTCCCTCAACGCCATCAGAGCAGTTGCCAAGTCCTGCCACACTGCAGTTGCCAAATACCTCATATTTAGTAATTAAGTTCTCATTTGTAGCTCAACAATGGCGGATTCACTCCCATCTACCTTCCACGGTGCTAGCGAGTTATTGCTGCCCTCACACCCACCCAAAAGACGAGGGTGATGAGTTCGAGCTCAGAAACACACGATCTGGTGACAAAAAATCAACTTAATATTAAGAAAAAAAATCCAAAAACAATGACTCTGGCAAGTTAACTGGGCTGATAAGAATTAGCGAGGCGGGGGTAAAGGATCTGTGCAAGATTCTAGCAAAAGCCTGTGAGATATCAAGCCAATGGCAAAACTTTTGCCAAAGCCCTGAAAGGAGATGACCTTGAATCTGAAAGGAAGGTGAGGAAACTGATAGTGGTGGGAGAACCCATACTGGAGATGGGAGAGATTATGACAGGGAAGATGTTTTATTATAATTACTATTATCTTTTTGCAAATAGATTAAAAAACTTTAGAAGTACAGGATGTTAACTGAACTGGGTGATAATTAGACGACTGCGAATGGTTGAATGAAAGCAAACTTCCGGCAAGAAGGAAAGGTAGGCTACAAGATGACAGACAAAGGTGAACGAGTTTGCCTAGACAGGGGATTAGCACAGAAGCAAAGTTCTTGAGAACATTATGCCCATTCACCTTGTTAGTACTGAAGTCACTGATGGCAAACAATACATCAGCTGAAAAAAGTCAGTGGTGGGAAGAGATGGAGGAACATCAATGGACTCTCCTAATGTGGAATTTGAGGAGAAAGCATTGTCAAAGAGATCTGTTTTTTCAGGAGAAGAAGCAAGTACTGAGCCATCAGAGCAGAAATTAGGAGGGAATGAGGATAAAACAAATTGTTAGAAAGGTTTTTAGCAAGGTCCCAGAAGAAGCAGCAAGAATTTGAGTCACAGAGTTCAGAGAATGTAGTGCAATTGAAATCAGTCTTTGCTGAGTGAGGAAAGAACTTCATAGAATTTTGAACATAAAAACGAAAGAGATGAGATTCGGGGGTGGGTTGGCACTGGTATCTTTTGCAAGCCTTCCTGTTGTGGACAGTATTAGAGTATCATCAAACTATCTTTTTTTTTTTTTTTTACATTAGTTAGAGGATAAAAGAAGTGAATTTATGCTTCCATGCCCAAGAGAATAACCTCCATAATGTGCGTAGCACACTCAGATTGTTCTCAGTCATGGAAGCAGTAATCATTCCAGGGAAATGCACAGTAACTTCCTGGGGGCATCACAATCATCAGCCCCAAAGTGCCACGGATGCCACTTCTTGGGAGGGTTTGCAGACCTTACTGGAGTGATAGGACAGGTTAAGGTGATAAGGTTGTGATTAGAGGAGCCCATTGAAGAAAAAAGAGCAACAGAGTTAGCAGAAAGATTGATTGTAAGGAAAAGGTCAAGTTTGTTGGAACTCTCTCCAAGGCAGTAAACGATACAAGTTGGGTTCCGTACAAGTTTCTCTAAGTCAATGAGGATAAAAAAAGATGTGGGCTTGTTCACTAGGTGGATTAGTGAATGGAGAAGTAAGTTTAAGGAGGTGATGAACACTGAAGTCAGCTAGATTGGAGACTTCAGAAAAAGGAGAAATTGATATGGTATAATAGTTGTTCCATCTTTGATGCAAGATAGTCAAAGAATTTTTCATAGCTGGTAGAATATGAGGATAAGTACACAACACATATATATTTTGTTAAAAATAACATTACAGCCAGAGACAGAGTGTAGAGAATTCAGAGGATTCAAAGTCAGGAAAAAGAGGGCAAGATATGTTGTTGCATACACATAGCTACACAGCAACCAAATTGGGTGCTGAAACGATTATACAGAATGTAGAACATATAGAGATGAGTTTGGTATCAATCACATCAGACAGCTGAATCTCAGTAAGGAAGAGAAGTTGGGGGGGGGAGGGTAGGTGGAAAGAGATGGTGTTCAACAGAGAGAAGGTTAGAGGAAAGGCCATGAGTGTTGCAACAATGAATAGAGAGCTGGTCAGACAGGGGCTTTGGTTGTCACCGGGAGAGGGGTGGATGGTGGAGGCATTTATGGCCGCCTCCTGGGGTCGACGATACTGTGTCGAGATGCCATTATTGAAAAATGTTGAAACAGGAATTGTGGTGTGTTACGCACATTTAGTGTTGTGCAAAAAGTTATCGACTAATGTACAGGGGAGTGAACTGGCCTACTCCCCGTGTTTCTGAAATACTGAAGAAGTTCAGCAAAAGGGTATGGTCAGAAGCTAGTCTAGAAGGCTTGTGAAACAGGAGCTCCAGCTCCTGTCACCAGCTTTCCATTCACCTTAGGTCGCGTCCACACGTGCCTTCGAACATATGTTGGCAACACAGCTGGCAACATGTTCGGGTACATGTTTGCAAAAGTAATTGGACAGATGTATGCAAACATGATTCAGTGCAGCTTCGAAAATTGGCAGCAGAGGAGATGGGATAACTGTGTCCATACCAGGCAGCTAAGACTTCATCATGATGTTGCCGACATGATCTGGACGCTGCTGTTCCTAGCATTTTGCAGCATGTTCATTACTGTGTCACTTACATGTTGCCAGCACTTGTTCGAGCACACGTGTGGACACGCCCTTAGAGGTATTGTGTGTGATTCTTTTATAAATAGAACCGACCATCTTAAGCCAGTTTTACATAATGATATCTGATTAAAATCATTGTTGTTATCTCCACGCAACACTTATTCAGCTCGTGAGAGAGTGTACAAATCTGCAGAGTTCGATGCAGCCTCCATTAACCCGTTTCTTCTCTAGAGCAGCTCTGCTGAGCTGAATGAAAATGTTTTTTGATAGGGAAGAATGTTATGTAATTTAGGTGTTCAGGCTAGTCCCGAAAATGACGATTGTTTAACCCGTCACGTCCCGAGCTATTTCGCACCTCTGACACCCCCCAATCCCGAGGTATTTTCAAAAATTTTTTTTTTGGCTAAAACCTCCGCTTTTGGTGAGAAACCTCGAAAATTCATAGAGAAATCACTCACCTGAGGTTTAAAATACTCGATCCAGGTACCAGTACCTCCTTACCTGACTGGGTTTTCTAACAGGCTGGCACCAAAGAAAACGAGTTCTATGGGAGGGTAACTATTTCACACCACTCATAAACGGTATTTATTTATTTACTTGGTACGAATATATATGTAGTACGTGAGTATATTGGTTTTCAAACAGTATTATAGGCATTATAAGCATTGTTTCACTCGCTAACTCATCACTATACCTGACCTTCTTTTGCCACATTATCTGATCATTATTTCTGACTGTTTCTTCCTCTAATGCTATGTAAACTTTGTCCTCCACATTGTCATCGATTGGGGAATCACTGTGGCCCTGAATGTCTTTACTGGCCAGGTCACTGGTAACAGGTGAATTGCCAAGACAATGGCGTGAGGGGGGAGGGGGGAGGTTATGCGGTGTAAGGCATTGTCCCTGCTTGGCATCTTGTAGAGGAATAGAGGAAGGTGTCCTGTGTATATGTATGAAAAATCACGCGCAAAAATTGAAAATTGTGCAAATGAGAGACCTTGCAATTGCACAATGTACTAGTACGTCGTCGGGACTGGCAAATGCAAAATGTTGCAACGTACCCATACATCGACGGGATGGGGCAGGTTCAAACCTAAGCTATATAAAATTGTCAGGTAGTATCTGGCAAAATTCATCAGGTAGCCCCTAGAAATAAAATCTACTGGCGAGAGGAAAAAGAAAAAAATCGTCCGACGTACATCAGCTAAAAAAAAAAAAAAAATTTACAACACTGAACGTGTTATATCATAGTACCTAATAATGTACGTAAATTTTTGACGGTCTGAGTCTAGTGGTTTATACATCTTGTCATCAAGAGTTAGGAGGCTCCCAGCACATCTTGCTTACCAGTTTATTTCTATGTAATATATGACCTGGCATTGTTCAGTTGTATGATACGGGTAACATTGCAAAATATTCCTGTGCTGAAAAGGCACAAGAACATAATTACATAACTGAAATTATATGAAAACAAATTAACCCCTGTACTTCGGTTATATTCTGACTGCCTGCTCACACATGCAGGTGAAATTCATGAAATCGCCTATTTTCAAGGCCTCATATCTCAGCTAATATTAGACCTAGAACATTAAATAAACAACCAAAAGTCTCACCACTCCTTTATCCATACACTGCAAATAAGTGCTGAAGGCCAGATGCTGATGTTGAGAAATGAGAAGGTGATGAATAGGGGTAGCTTTTTGTGCCTTGCACTGGCCGTGTACCGAGGCATGCTTGCGTCCCTAGCTCAGGTTCACTGGCTACCTGATCGTTTGGTCTCTGATGTCACTTCCCCAGGCACACCATACACAGTGGTGTGTGGGGGGAGGGGCAAAAAGGGCTATTAACTTCACTGTAGCTGCACGTAAAACACTTATCAACCTAAAACACACATAATACTTATCATAACTTCATGCATAACTAAATTTCTTTGTAGTTCCACTTATCATACAGCTTACTTCTCTAACTTTATACATTAATACAAGCATACAAATCACTTCCTTACAGTTCTATATTTTGGCTATAGATTTCAATAGCCTTATTTCAATTTCAGTTATCATAGTTCACTTAACTTTACTAAGGAGGTGTTTATATTTTAAACTTAAAACACTCATCAACCTATAACACTTATAACTCCTGTCATAACTTCACTTATAACTAATTGCCGTTGGAGTAGTTTCATTTATCATAAAACTCACTTCTCAGATTTTATACTCTAATCCAAATATACAGATAAATTCCTTACATTTCTGTTTTCTTGGCTATACTTTTCAATAGCCTTATTCTTATTTTGCATTCACTGACTTAATTTTACTATGGCATTTTTCTATTTCAGTTCATTTTTTCTTATAGTCCATGTCCCCTCTGGCCAAGTTCCTCACAGAACCATAAATCTCCCCCTCTAGCGAAATATCCCCATATTGTTTTTCTGGCTACCATCTCCTCACAAAGTTCCGTAACAAGGATGGCGCCTGTTGTTATATCAAATCTGAATATGCAGTTGACACTGTTTTAAATTTCACTTCAACGAATTTTGATTACTCACTGCATAAACTAAAATAATTATTACCATAACTACACAGTTGAGCAACTTTAACCTTGCCCTTAGAACCGGTTATCATTTTGGGTGATTTTAACGTACATATTGTTGAATGGTTATTGCATTCTGCCAGGGCTGACGATGCTGGTCTAGAGTGTGACCTGTTTGCGGAATCATTTAATCTCATGCAGTTGGTAAAGCAACCAACCAGAATACCAGATAATCATGACCATAATGCCCATCTCTTGGATCTATTCCTGACAAATAAACCAGATCAACACAGTATAGGAGTACTGTCACCACTTGGATCCTCTGACCACAATCTTATCAAAGTCTCATTAGTTAGCCCCTGGCCCCCCCCCCAAAGTCCCCGTTAGGGTGACCCAATGGTACTTTGATTGGACAAACTGGGATGGATTTAAAAATTATCTTACTGACATTCCATGGCAGTCTTTCTTCTCTAGTGATGTCAGTTCTACCCAGTCCCACATTAATGACTTATTACTAGCTGATATGGATTTATTCATACCAAGTCAACAGTTCACTAAGAGATCGAACTCTCCAAAATAGTTTGATAGCATATGTGCTAGAGCAACGGCCCAAAAGTCATCAGCATATAACTCTTACTTAAAATAAAAAAAATCATCTGAATCACTCTGTCAATTTAAAATTGTTAGAAACCATGCAAAAGCTGTAATAAATCTCACTAAATCAAATTTTCTTCAAACGCAAGCATCAAAAGTACTTAACAACCCTAATGACAATAGAATATCTGGTCAACCCTCAGTTCTTTCAATTGTAACTTTAACAAGTCATCACCCATTCCTCCACTAAAATTTTCAGATGGCAACATTACAAATGACCTGCGTGGGAAAGCAAATATCTTTGCCAGTTCATTTGCTAGAAATTCTACTATACAGGAAGTCAGCCAGAACATCTCAGTACTAGAATTGACTCTCCCGAAACTGTTCCACTTAAAATACAGACAAGGAATGTAAAATCCATCCCAGACAATTTACCAGCCAACAAAGCTCCAGGCCCAGATGGAATTCCTCCAATTGTTTTGAAAAAGTGTTCCCAAGAACTTGCCTCTGTTCTAGCTAAATTATTCAGACTATGCATACGTATTTCTTCATTCCCTAATTCATGGAAAGAAGCCCATATCCACCCAATTCCAAAGAAAGGAAGATCCTCTGACCCCTCTGATTACAGACCAATAGCTGTCACATCTACTCTTGGTAAGGTATTTGAAACTTTAATTAATAAGCACATAGTTAAACATCTTGAATCCAACAACTTAATTAGTGATATAGAATATGGTTTTTGCCACGAAAGATCCACCATTGACATAGTCTCCTGACTCATACCATCCACCAATCAATCGACCAACATGGAGAAACTCACGTAGTAGCCCATGATATTTCTAAAGCTTTCGACAGAGTGTGGCACCGTTCCCTGCTGTCCAAACTCCCTTGCTTTTCCTCTGCTTTCCTAACATCTCAGCGACAGAAAAATATGAGTAAAATTAGATGATGTATATTCCAATTTCTACTCAATTAATGCCGGCATGCCACAGGGATCAATTCTACCTCCAACCCTGTTCCTGGTTCATATTATTTATCTCTAATCTGTCACCGTTCGTTCATTTTAAGATATCCTTCACCTGTAGTGAAGGCCGGGCCATACATCAGCCCGGTATGTCACCCACAATCTCATATATTAATATGCGGATGACCTGAACACTTCACAGTTCATTCACACTCAAACAACCATTTACATAGTGTAATATCTCTAACTCTCAACTCAGTGTAGCCATCTCCAAAAATCAAGACTTATCTACGATCAGTGAATGGGGACAAAATAACCTTGTCTCATCTAATGCTAGTAAAACCAAGTATATACAATTTACTAATAGACAGATATTGCCAGAGTCGTTTATTACCTTCAGTGCTACTAATATTCCCAACCCCAAAGTATTTAAATTCTCGATGTCTCACTTAACAGTGCCCTCTGACTTCTCATGTCAGATCACTTTCTAAAACCACCTCAAGAAGCTTGGATTATTGTACAGAGTCCATAACTTCTTCGCTGACGAACAGTTAGCTATAATTTATTACAGTCATGTGTGCTTTCAGCTTGAATATTGCTCACCCTTGTGGAATGGATGTGGAGAGGTTGCATTAAAACAACCAGACAAAATTCAGGACAAAGCTGTTGGAATAATTAATAACCCTGCTATTATCAATAAACTACCTTCCCTACAGGTAAGAAGGATTTTCCCTCCCTTGCATTATTTTACACATATTCTTAGGGCAAATGGTCAGACGAAGTTGCGTCCATTGTGCCACCTCTCCATGCCTTCCCTCGTGCTACACGGGGATCTGGTAGCTCTCATGACTGGAATGTCACACAACCATATTGCAGAACTTCTGCCTCTCTGAATTCTTCAGTCCCCAAACTGCATCCCTCTGGAACTCGCTTCGCCAGAGTTGTTTCCCCCCAAACTTCAACATACAGCTGTTCAAGTCCAACTGTTACAGATATTTTATGAATGGAGGACACCAGTAATATGGTGTATGCATTATTTTTTTTATTCACTTGTTTTTCCTTCCTCTGTTCTGTTATTTAAAAAATAAACACAAGATTTACACACACATTATACACAGACACTATTTACAATGCCCCACACATATGTGCTCAGCAGGGTCTGAGCCGAAGAAAGTTGAAAAACACACCAGACACTGGCGATGCAGGGTATTCAGGCAGGATGGAGTGGAAGGGCGATGCATGTGTGGCTCCAAGTGCCTCACGTGGGAAGTACAGTATATCCCTCTTGACTTTCGCCCTTCTCATCTACTCCTCAAACGACTCCACTAACCCACTGGAAGGGTAGAGAGATGCAGAGTAGGGTGCAGGGTCGTGGGGGTCACTATCCAAGGGTGGCTTGAGGCGTGAGCGAAACAGGGGAACGAAATCAAACAAGTTGGAACTAGAGTTCATCGTCCACATGTCAGCACTGCACTCGGATGACTAACCTTGGCAACTCACATGCACTCCAGTCCCTGAGAGCGCATGGTGGTAAAATAAAAAAAAATAAGTTAGGAGTTTCAAATGGTGGTGGGAAAGTACTGTCAGATCAACCCAAAACCCGGGGGCTTCCTGGGATCACGCGCATGTCAGATTAATTCAACACCTGAGGTGCACGGGTTAGAAACACAGAGCAAGCTTATAGAAAGCTACTGTGGCATTGAATGTTAATTTTATTGCAAAGGAAGACGTGTTAGAAAGCCTCCTAAACTGTCTAAAAGGCATCAACCAGAATGCTGGTCATGTGCTATGTGCAGGTTGGAATCCCAAAGGCAGGACTGAAGGTTCTGGACTGTGGTAGCCTGGTCTCAGTCCCCTACACAAAGAACAGGTGATAGGGGCCTTTTTGTAACTGTAACCATTTATGAAATATCCGCTGGTCACAGGTGAAGTCAGGCGGTATGTGACCTAATAGACTGCGGTCATCAATAAACAGCACCCACCATATTGGTGCTTGCTATAGGCTATGTGTCTGTCGGGATGAGTCTCTTCTGGAAAAGTCGTTTAATCCTAATCTGAATAAAATACATCAGTAAAATATCTCCAGCCAGACTTGTCGGAAACTTTGCCCGAAACAGTGTTAGAAACATTCATGAAACATATCACACACGAGCGCTTGCAGTATGTGTTACAAATACCTACAGCAATGATGGGAACACTGTTAAAGTCATCAGTATGGTAGAAACATATGTGAAAAGAATGCACAGTCCACACATGTCTGAAACACTACCTATCATAAAGTAAGCAGATGAAGATGTGGTTCTTGCTATAGCTGACTCTGTTACTGTTGGGAAGAGAGAATCGTATGTAAGACGTGTGTTTTAGTGTTGAAGATAAAACTCAGACATGTGAAAACAAATATGTACTGATACATGCGTCGTCTCTTGTATCATGAGGTTTGCACTGCATTTTCCATGCCCCTTTCCAAAGTTAAAGTATTAATGTTCTCATCTTTCAACCTGTTATATCGACTAACAATGCATTTTAGTCGTCTGTCTTGTTTACGTTGTCTTGTAGTCCTCATCATTATAATCCCATAGAACCAGATATGTATAATGCAAGTCAGTCAGCATTCAGTTTCACTACTTGCCCTGTGAATAGACAACTTGCCAAGTTAATGTCCACTATGCAAAACCTCACCCACACCTGTGCTACGAACATGAGTGAGACACAGAAGCTGACATATTCGAGACACGTGTTTCCAACACGGTGCCTCAGTGTCTGTGACAGTGTTTCAAACCTGTCTGGAATACATGTTTCAGGAATGTGTGGCCAAACCTTTACTAAACCACCATAGCACAGAAAGGGTTACTATAAGACAGTATTACTCCCATGAAATTTTGAGCACTCATCTATTTGGATGAGTCCATAGTAGAGAAAAATTGGTCAAGAGACACCATTAATCTCTCTCTCTCTCTCTCTCTCTCTCTCCGGCAGGGCTGCCACAACCGCCACAAGAGTGCTCATTACACAACCAAACTTACAACTCGCTGACGGTCGTTTGTACTCCTGGCTTTGATGGAGGCCTCACTCAGACCTTCACCGCTACGGTAAGAACAATTATGTACAGTCACTTATAAAAGAAAGTACCTCCCCTGTGTGAAAGGTTTTGCAACTCGTGGCATTCAGGCTTGGTGAGTGTGCCTGACATCAGGGATGGGAGTGAGGACTGATCTGGGGGGTTGGGGGAGCTGATCTGCACGAATCACTGCTTCACCACCTCTCCCACCCCCCGGCACACACACACACACACACACACACACACACACACACACACACACACACACACACACACACACACACACACACACACACACACACACACACACACACACACACACACACACACACACACACACACACCTTCCAATCAGGGTTCAGTGAGGTTGCAATTACATTTTCATTTAGTAAATTACTCGCCATATGCAAAGTATTGTTGGTAAACGCGATTACATCTATTAAATAATACGTCATAATGATATTTCTATATAATGTTGAATTACAGGACAGTACACATCCGTTAAACATTTGGCCTGACACACTCGAACCTGATATTGGATGTGCATGATACCTACTAGATTTTCCTTCAACTCCCCTCCCTCCTTCCCTCTTACTGGTGGGAACAGAGTTTGGAAGCCTTAATTACATCTTATCAAATCTTTGTTAGGAGTTACGAATTATCTTTTTTATTAAACATGACAGTTTTATTGCGTATCTGGAGTGGTTACACATCTCATGCATGTCTGTTCGGGAGTGTGTTGGCAGAATTGTGGTTCTTCGCCTCAAAGGGTCAGAGACAGTGACAAAAATACCAAAATCTTGTGAAGGCGTAGGGCTTTAAATGCATAAATGCTGTGGGAGTGGGAACGTGTGGTCACTGGAGAACTGTGTTGTTGGTGCGTGACTGAATGTACAGTCGTGGTCATAAATAATCACCTATCCTCCAGTACTCCATGCCTCAGGCTGCCTCCTTAATGCGCGGCAAATCATAGTGGAACAAGAGGGGCTGAGAGGGAGGGGCCAGAGAGAGAAGGGAAGGTGGGTGGGGGGACGAGTGATGGTGTGAGGGTGGAGTGAGGGAGGGGAGGTAGGGAAGGGAGAATGAATGCGAAGTGGTGGTCACATTATTTGTCTATTTTCATTCATTCAGGGCATCATATAAAAGAGCTAATATTTGGCAGATAATTCTGCATTACATCTTGTATACCGGTGTCAGATAACAATCTTTAGTTTGGTGGTGATATCGAGGGCTGGCTTATTAGAGAAATATACTGACGTGTCAGACCAAATATCAGTGCGGAGCTAGATATCTGTGTGTATCCATATCTTTCAAAATCTGGATGGATTTGACTTCAGTACTGTTTGATTAAGAAACGTTCTCTTCCGTTACATGTAATTAATTTTGGAACTAAATATCATATGCAACCATTGACATGACTGTGTCCACAGTAAATATGATCATCCTTTCGGTATACACTCCCTCTATGCAGTCACCATCATGTCAAATATTTTATGGCATCTCTTTATGGAAAGGCTGTTTAAGATAATTGTGCATAAAAGATAAATTAATGTGATGTTTTTGCACATGGGCGGATATAATTATATCTCTCATAAAACGTCAGAAGGAAAATAACACAAAATCCTACCCAAACTCACAAAATATATCCGTGTCAGTGTTTACCGACACTGGTAAGGCCATAGCAACAAGGAAAGCCTTAGTAAGTAGTCCAGTGGCCTCCTGCCTTAATAACTGCTTGCAGGCTTCGCGGCACCGAGGAGACAATGTTGATGGTTTGCTGGTTTCGTCTGAACAGCTCCCGCTCGTCGTGGTGTGCTGGAAGAGGCGGGCCTGTGTCCTCTCGTTCTCTGGCTCCCATGCGTTGACAATCTGGGCCCATACAGTGTTGACGGCTTTGCACCAGTGTTTGATCTGTCATGACAGTATATTTCTCCCACGAGCCAGCAATTGTTTTCACCACCTGTCTAAAGCCTGTTATCTGACCTCGCTATACATGATGTAATGCAGCATTACCTACCTTATATTAACTTCTGAATGAAAGAAAATTAGATAATGTGACCACTATTTCGCATTTCGTTCTCCCTCCCCCACCTTCCCTCCCTCACTCCACCCTCGCACCATCACTCGTCCCCCCACCGACGGTCCCACCTTCCCTTCTCTCTCTGGCCCCTCCCTTTCAGCCCCTCTTACTCCACTGTGACTTGCCGCGCATAAAGGAGCCAGCGTGAGGCACGGACTGCCGGATGATAGGTGATTATTTATGACCATGACTGTACATTCCATATTTCAAGTACAGTTGTGACTGATTCCAAATATGTCGCGAAGCAGTGTTTCGTTTAGCTCAGCTCTCCCACACTACACAGATGCCAGTCCTCACTCCAGTACCTGACCTCAGGTGCACTGTTAGCAAATCTGAATGATGCGAGTTATAAGGCCTGTCGCACAGGTGTGTGTGTGTGTGTGTGTGTGTGTGTGTGTGTGTGTGTGTGTGTGTGTGTACATTAATATTTTGCAAGGAAGTAGGAACCAGAAGGTAAACGCCCGCAAGATTCTTCTCTCCAAGATTCTTCTCTCCAAGAAAAAACAAAAACAATGTAAGAGAGCCAAAATCAAGATCCGTAATTTCGATATATATATATATATATATATATATATATATATATATATATATATATATATATATATATATATATATGTCGAAATCAACAATATACAAACATAGAGAGAGAGAGAGAGAGAGAGAGAGAGTAGGTGGCTCATGCATGGTGAACTCATGTTTGAGTAAATGAGTATTTGTCCATACGTCACGCATGTGTGAGTTATATGTCCATATGTGACGCATTTATAAGACAGTGACTTAGGTACGGATATCTGACGGATGTGTAAAGAAGAACATCTTTGCATGAAAGAGTGAGGTCTTGCCTGTTAGAAAATTAATGTATGTATGAGTAAAGAAAATAAGTGTGCGTGCCTGTGAAATACGTCAGTGAGAATTCTGACCTATCCATGACTAAGAAGCATCTTATGCATAGGAAATTAGTGGCCTACTCATGACTAATTATTGACATACTCATAAGTAATTGTTGAGATATTCATGACTAAGTAGTGACAGTCATGAGTAATTAGTGGAATACTCATGCTATGTGAAAGCCCTGATAGAACGTCAGGTATTCTCTTGTGACCAGCTGTGCTGTACTGGCAGGTGTACGAGGCAGTGACAGGGCTCGGTCAGGTGAACGTGACCTCACCACTACCCAACTTCACCTTGCGTGGACTCACTCCCGGCCTGAACTACCTCATACAAGTGGTGGCCAGTAACGCAATGGGCACTTCCACTCCTGTCGTTCTCAATGCGTTTACTTACAAAACGGCAGAGAACAGGATGAGTAAGTATAAGAATATAATATTATGTACGGCATCTATGCCAGTAGTTCGACTCAGTACTACCACTGTTATCTTTAATTATTTCCATTACAAAGCAACAAAGAACAGGATGAGCAATATTGTAAGAGAACATATTTGTACAATAAAAGAAAATAATAGTGGTAACCTATAATGAATGATTCACTAAAGAGCTAACTCAGTGTATCTGTAACTGTAAAGTTGTATTTTAGAGCCACTGCTAGACTGATCCTTCCCCTCCGAGATCAGGATTACCAGAATCAACTGTTCTGCATCCTGATGAAGTAGGGAAGGACCGCTATTTGGATGAGTCATACATGTAAAAGTTAATGTGTTGTAATGGCTGTGTGTGCGTGTCATAGCCTGTACAACCAAATGGTAGAACTGATATGGTTCATACATAATTATGCAAGTATATGAAGAGCCATAGTACAACTTAAGGCCAAAGTACACCTAAAATGCTCACCTCGGCTTTGAATTCGAACCCTAGACGTGGAGCACACATTGGTTTCGAGTCCAACATGTTACCACCACATCATGTCTCCTAACGTAATGCATCAAGTACCAAGTACAGTCGCCACCAACGAAGTTGTTACTTCTGCGTGTTATGTAAAACACTGTGATTTCTGAATTCTGCATCCTGTAAGTCTGTGTATATCCTATTTCAGTGCTCATATACTATTTCCTTTTGAGGCACGAACTTTAGGGGGTTACTGTAACATGGAATTACCCAGATTTTCTTTTAAAGGTACTCAGTAACGTTAGTTTCATCAGACCTACGAGTAACAATGTTTATTGCACTGACTTCAAATAGAGATTAATAAGCTACACTGACCTATCATAATGGTAAAATCATATATTCTTAGTCTTCTTATTACCAGACACTGTACTTCAGCCAAGGAGACGCCATTCTTAGTGGATGAATATTCTTTTCATTTCAATAGACTTACACGGGTAATTTTTAGACTAAAGTTGACACTGGCAAGATCGGTAAAGAAGTGGTCTGTTTTCCCAGTGATCGCTGGTTCGAATCCCGGATGGGGTAGGGAACAGCTTAAAGGTTTGAATTTCGTTAAAAACAGACTTAACTGATCTCCCAGGATATCCGCCGACATGTAAAAATATCCCCACTAATACCATTACACCTGTATGGGAGGTAGCATGGTTTCATTATGGACGGTGGATGTTGGCATGCAAGTTGTCGCATGTGGAGGTGTGCAGTATGTAGGACTACAAAGCCTCAGGGAACGTGCTGTAAAGCATATGCCCACAGTTGGACATATACAAAATTCTGTACTATAAAGAAGTCAATACTATAAAAAACTGCTGTGCTTGGAAAGGTCCGTGCATGTGTGTGTGTGTGTATAGTTGTGTTCTTCTTGTGGTGGTGCAAACTTCGTCGCTGGTTGCTGGGTAGAAAAGGGAGGTGAGTAAGGTGGGTAAACAGGTCGGTGGGTTCAGTGGGTGAGTGTTGTTGGCCGAAGTGGGTGGAGTGGCTGAGGTGGGTGAACTGCGCCTAAGTAGAAACATAGGTTCAATGGGTAATGAAAGGTCCATGGAGGAAAAAGGTCTATGGGGAAAATGGTTCATGGCAGCTATAGGTCCATGAAGGAATAGGGTCATGGAGAAAATAGATCCATAGAGAAAGTACAGGTAGGTCCTTGGCAAACATAGATCACCTAAGGTCCAGAGAAAATAGGTCTTTGGCAAACTTAGGTCAACTGAGAGAAAATAAATCCATTGGGGGGAAAAAATGTTCACGGAGGAAAATAACTCGGGGGAGGGGGGGAAATAGATCTTTAGGTGAAAATAATATGTGCATGGGACAAACTTGGTCTGTGAGGAAAAAAGGACCATGAGAGAAGGTAAGTCCATAGTGAAAACAGGTCCATGGGGTAAAAAAGAAAAAGGTCTATGGATTAAAAAAAAGTCTATGAAAGACCCACGGGAGAAAATAGGTTTCTAGGAGAAAATTGGTCATGGACAAAGTAACTCCAAACAAGGAAATAGGTCCATGGGGGAAATGGGTCCAAAGAGAAAATGGGTTTTTGAGGAAAAATGAGTCCATGGAAGAAAATGGGTCAGTGAGATAAAAGTCGGTCCATGGGGAAAATCTGGTGGATAGGGAGATAACCAACTGAAGGCTTGGCCAGAGAATAACATGTTACTTATTGTGCTAGTCTTCTTAAGGAAATTGTATCGGTGGGAGTGATGAAAGCCCTCTGCATCAATCTAATCACTGTTGTCGTGGCACTTTTAGATTAAGCTGACACGTAACGATTTTCTTTACCAGTGGGATAAACTAGGCGTGACATGAGTAAAAAACGTATCATTATCCACACTGGTACAGGAAGCAAGAAGAACGAGGAAGTAAGCAGGTGGGATCCAGAGGAAGATGGGTTGGTGATGGCAGACATGTTGATGGTGGTTGTGGCAGCAGCAGTGGCAGTGATTGTAGTGGTTTTGGTTGTGGTTGTGGTGGGTAGGTGTGTCGTGATCAGACGGCAGCAGCAACAATCAACCATCACCACCACAGTTCACCACACCACCAACACTCAACAAGGGCCAGCCATAGCAGGTGAGAAACTGAGTCAAGGATATATGTGCTTGTCTGCCGATGAATATCTACACACACACACACACACACACACACACACACACACACACACACACACACACACACACACACACACCATTCTGTCTGTCATTATTTATCTGCCTGTCAATCACCACCTTGAGTACTGAGTAGGCTACCAGTAAGCATCATAGAGGTGCCATTCGGCCAAATATTGATGGGGACGTTTAACTTTTTTTGGATAGGTAGTAATTTAATCCACGTTTTTAATCCGTCATTGGTCAAAGTCTCTATTTATAGTTTTACCTTCCCTAACTAATTCTTTTGGATAAACACACATATTAAACTTTATGGAAGTATCCAAAAGTAGGCCTTCAATATTTAAGTCTAGTGCTCAAAAGGTTTCTTCATATCAATATTTTCAGTTTGGCAAGGGGAGAGAGAGAGAGAGAGAGAGAGAGAGAGAGAGAGAAAGAGAGAGAGAGAGAGAGAGAGTCAACTGACTGGTGGGAAGGGGGAGATTATAAAGAAATGTGTTTAGAACTGGGTGGTGTTACTCACAGATAACATATATTCTAGTGCCTGGAAAATTCAGACGTAGCAGTTTTAGGGAAATTTAAAGAATCAATAAGTGCAACAATACTGAATTATGTAAATATGTCCCAGCAGACAGACATGGATTGGGGAGAACGCATATTTATGTGTTGACAGTGACCAGATGACTCCATGTGCTGATCTTTTTCTTCCTTTGCATAATTTATCAGGATATATTTTTACATACAACTGTCTGATCAACACTCTGCTTTGATTTTGTTTATGTACCTCTGTTGCTGTTTATTTGTCTGTCATTTGATCAGCTTTAAATATATATATATATATATATATATATATATATATATATATATATATATATATATATATAGCAATCCTTTACACATATATGCTCCTATGCCTGTCTATCTGGATGATGGTAATAGCCAATCAAACAGTACCACTTTGGAATATAGGGGTCAAAGGCTAGGGTTCAATAGTCCAAAACATTTAGAGGTACGAGATTAACATAAACATAGGGCAATATTTAACAAAGGAGAAATACAGCCAGCCATCTCTAGAATGTAAACAATTGCACACAAAGAAGTATCCCTCAAATTTGTAAATGGGGAAGGAAGTTTCAAGAATATTCTGAACTGAGGAAGGAGGGGATCAACTAGCAATGATTTATACGAATGGCTTAAAATTATTCGTCAAGTAGCCTTTTTTTTTTTTTATGTTGCAGTAGTTTGAGACAGACAGCCTTATACTAATGAAAAAAATATTCAGATCGTCAGAGGCCCTTGATTTTAACAAACAGAGAGAGAGAGAGAGAGAGAATTCAAGATTTTGGAAAAAGTCAAATGGAGAAGAAGATGAAGGTGATGGACATACAAAGTTTTTACAAAGAACAAGCACTGGATACAACATCTTAACTCCATCCCATCAGGCTGTCATCGACTGATGACACCAAAATATGAGTACAGTAGGTGGACTGAAGTAGGAGGTGCTACTGAATGAAGCAAACAAAAATGTAATTTTAGTTGCAGTCTTAGATGGAATTAAATTTGGAATAGGCACTCCTAACTCTGAAAATCCTGCATCAGAATACAGTAACTATGAGTTTATGTCATTTATCTTGGCAAGAATCGTGTCACAAACAACATAGAGGACTAAGGTGAATGGGATCTTGAAGCACATTTGTCGTATCCTCCACTCCCACGCTACCTGTGGTAGGCCCTGTGCTCGGCTTAGCTAAGTACAGAGAACGACTGTTATTAATATGTGAGGTGGTAGCGTGACAGTAACAGGAGAGAATGGGGAGACAAGCCCAGGGAGATTATCAGTTGGAATAATAAAGCAATAAACATTCCTTTACGTTCTTATTTTCCCAGGACTACCATAAGTCACAGTTCCACACTCTGAGGATCTGAAACACAAGGACAACTGTTAATTTTAATGTCAAGATTGATACAAAATATCAACAATCGTTAAGGGTTTACTGGTCTCTTAGTATATGGCACTACAATCTGTCACCAAGAGACTAGTTATTCATTTTAGTTCTTATATGTTACTTTAAAACAACTCTATGGTTACGTTCATTACAGTTACTAGTACATGAAAGGCTAGGCGCCCCACGTAACAACTAGATTAATTACTCGTATATCGAGTATTCAATGTTCACTTATGAGTACGTACCTTGAAGTAAATATATCATGTAAGTCTAATTCCCGGTCAAGAACACCGCGGCCAAATACATAGAACTGGGTTTTGAATAAAGGTTTATCTTGCCTTAATTCTCGCAAGTTACTACAACTTCAGCTGCCTCTACTTACCAACTCCATGATGCCCATGACTGTGAATGCTTGCCCCCTTCGGCAATAGAGTCTGGACCTCTATCAGCTCATATTCTTATTTCTACTCCTACTGACTAAGTAAACCTAATATCCTGTTTATATATCCTTGTGAGGCCTTGTCACGCCCCTTTACCTAAGTCACTGCTACGTCTTCAATACGTCATGGATGTTAACTTTATGCTAGCTGGCGTCCACTTGGTCTTGTCCTTCACCTAGTCCTCTCGGGGACTCTCCCTTCCAGTTTTTCGGGTTAACCCTAATGGACTATTGATACCAAGCTTGTTTCTCACCCCATCCTACAATGATAGCCTATTAGTCATTCGTTACGAAGTATACAAATGGCCCTAGGATACCTTCTACCCTAAATGCTGTTGCTCATTAGTAATTTGATCCTATCTCCGCCTCCTTATGTCTTGCTTAACACGGCGTCCTATCCGGTTCCTCCTCAATTCTCTCCATTCCCCTCCGTCCTCTAGCCTTGTCGCTCATCTCCCATACTTCTTGTGCTTTCGCCCTTATTTCGTTATGATGCTTAGGTCGCAGCGTTCTATATGCCTCCTTCAGCAGCCTACGACGCTCCCTTTCCGTGGTCAGTGTGTCTTCTTCGTTTTCTTCCTCGTCCTCGCTTCTACCTTTTTCTCCTCCTATTTCTGCTATACTCCACCTTCGCCCAGGCCTCTGTCCAAGGGGACCGGGTTGGAAAGTTGACAGTCGTGGCCGGACGGGCTTGTCCACTTGATTGATAGTTTCTCGACCCGCACCCTCCACGATACGATCGTCGGAGAAGGTCACGTCGCCCACGGAGCGACTGTTGCCATCCTGACACATTGTTAGTGGTTTCCATCTGTAAGAAATATAATGTTAATGGTGTAAGTAACTGTAAATACAGAAAAGTGTAAATCAGTGATGAAAGAAGTAAAATCTTTGCCAACACTTCACAAATTATTGTATTATGATGCCCCTTTGTGCTTTGGATACTAACAAGCCATCTTAGAATTAAATGTTAAAAGTACTTTGAATAAGTGTAACAAAAATAAAATAATGAAGCTCGTATATAAATGAGCCTCTCAGGTGTAAGCGTAGTGTAATGCTTTAAACAAGACACAAATTATTTGCAGTAAGTGTAAATATTTCATGAATAAATCTTAAGAGGAGTGATAAGAAGGTTGGGTGAGTGGTGGGAAGATCATGCTCACGACCTTGAGCATGACAAAACCATGGCATCCCCCCAAACACTAAAAATATGCCTTCATTCATTTTGTGGAACCTCTACCCCTAGGTAATTTAAATGGACATATCTGTCATCCGAGCTTTAGGAGTTAAAGAAGGTCAATTCTTCCCACCAAGCTGAAATCTGAGCATGTATTTTAGGGCTGCTTTGAGAATATTACTATGTTTGCCTCGTTTCAACAGCCACTGGCTTGGAAATAATGAATACAATATTTATAATTGGTTCTTTGGAGAACAAAATGCATTATGTAGCTTCAATATATCAGTAAGTTGATGCTTTAAACCCCTCCGTGGCCGAAGGCCCGGAATTTTCCGTGCACCCCAGGCCGACGCCGGAGCCATTTTTTTGAAGTTTCGAAAATTGATTTTTTTTTCTTGCCATATTGAAGAGAAAGTTCAGATGCACCTAACAGTGCGAATCCCAGCTTCATAGACGCATTTTGTGGCTTGCAATGAAGCGCGGAAGTTGCAGAAATATCGGCAACCGATATCGCCGCAACGCAACTGGGCAGGTGTTATTTTTTTTTTCTCCCAAAACAATGCGAATGGTGCTGAAATGTTGTGCATATATGAGATATGTTCAGAATGCTTCATATGACAAACATAACTGTTTTGCATTTACTGCCAGTGATTCTAATCCTTTCCATTTTTTTACGGTGCCTAGTGCGTGATGTAGGCATACAGGAGGCGGATGAGCTACACTGCCAGTTTCCCTTTGAAAATGGAAAGGGTAAGAACGATTGTTTATGATTATGCATTGCCTGACTAGCATGCTGCTGTGAGTGGCAGCCCAGCCCATGCCACCTCCACCCTTGCCAAACCTCCCACTCGTGTACGGAAGGGGCTGAGTAATAGTGCGATTTGGAGAGTTAAAGAAATGACAGTATCCTTATTACTGAGTGACGAAATAACGTCTGAGAGTGAGAGTTACTACAAAGACTGTAGAGTGACGTGCCTTGGCTTCCTTTTATGGCCCAGAAGCCTCCTTCCCATCGCCTTGACGGTGTCAGTACGTCACACGCTCTCAGAACCATCCACATCATCCCAGTCTGACACTTCATGAGTGTGTAGGGAAGTCAAACATATGCATAGTAAATGTGTACTGTACATAAAAATATAAAGAATGAAATGCCGTGAACTTGGGCACCGAACTGTCGATGCAAATCATCACTCAGTATGCTTCTGCCATGCCTTGAGCACAGACTCACCATGCGACATCCATGACAGTGTCCACTGTGGGTTAATATGAAACTAAAAATAAACTAAGTTGATCCCATTTGACTTTGTCCTTTGCCACCTTGAACTTGCCGACCTAATAAGTTCATCGTCCCTTCAAACTGTATCACTGACACATGATTGGTAGAAATCTGTTGAGGGATTCATAAGATATCGTGCCCACACCCATATAACTTTCACCTTTGACCCCATGACCTTTCAGATATAATCACTTCATCATCCATTCATACTACATTACTGACAAAAGTTTGGTCGAAGTCCGTTGAGGGATTATGGAGATATCGCTCCCATACCCATATGCCATTGACTTTTGAACCCTTGAACTTGCTGACCTTAGCATTTCATATTCTCTTTATAGTACATCATAGACAAATGTTTGGTTGAAATTCGTCGAGGGGTTCAGGAGATACTGCATCACGCCCACACCCACATGACCCCTTGCTCTTGGTGATCTAAAGCGTTAATCGTCTTTTCATAGTGTATCATGACAAAACTTTAGTCGAAAGCCATTGAGCGGTTCAGGAGATGTAGTGCCCATGTGCATATGACCTTGACCTTTGACCTCTTGACCTTGCTGATCAAATAATTTCATCATCCCTTCATAATGTATCACTGACAAAGTCTGGTTAAAATCCATCAAGGGTTTCAGGAGATTTCGCACCCACACCTATATGACCTTGACCTTACTGACCTCATCAGCTCACTGTCCCATCATACTGTGTCACTGACAAAAGTTTGATCAAAATCCGTCAAATGGTTCAAGAGATATCGTGTGAACATTCACATGACCTTGACCTTTGACCCCTGGACCTTGCTGCCCTTATTGCTTGATTGTCCCTGGATACTGTATCGCATCCACAAAGATAAATTACTCGTAAGTCGACTCCAGATAACGTTAACCTTTGACCCATTGACCTAGGTGGCCAAGTCAGTTCATCATCTCCGCATACTGCTTCACTAACAAAGGTTTGGTTGAAATCAGTCAATGGGTTCAGGAGATATCGCGCCCACAAGAATGTTGTGGACCCACGGACCCACACACGCATGCACAGACTGACAGACCAATCAGTTAATGTCTCCTCCACCATAGGTAGGCGGAGGTATAATAAGTGGTATAGATAAATAAGGAAAATTTCAGTGTACAGAATGTTTGTGATAGTAAGGACTGATATTTATTTAGTGAAGTAAAACTGTTGAAAAAAATATACAAGAGCTGTGGAAGAGAATGAAAACTACAGTACTTAAAAAAAGTGTTATGAACAAAACTGTGCTGTGCTTTTATATCATATGGTTCAGATAACAAGCGTTCGAAGGAAAAATGAACGTGATATTTTGGGACAAGTATTGTACTGTACACTGGTTTTGTATCATTCATTTTAGAATCAAGTCCTGGAGTACAAGTGAAAACAATCATCTGGGGCAAATACTGTACAGTTGTTTTGTACTGCAATGTATAAACGCTGAAATAAGTATGAGCCCGAGTGAAAATAAAAGTGGCCTTGCAATATATGTAAAAACAGATGTGACAAAAAACAGTTTAGAATTTACTGCCATTTCTGTAATGAAGTAAGTACTTGGTCAGATAAGTGTCTACAGGTATGAAAATGGAGCCTGAGTGAAAATGAAAGTGACCTTTAGTGGCACATGAATAGAAGACATGCTTAAGTGAAGGAAAAAGTAGTCTTTCGCAGCAAGTACTGTGTATCAAAATATGCATTAGTATTCCTCCTCCCACACATCATATGGCACAGTGTCACTCTGGAACACGTGCAAGAACTGGGCCAATAAATCCAGCAAACCACTTGTACAAGGTGTGAGGAAATTCATTTATGGGGCAGTGGCAGGGACAGGTGAAGATGATGGGGAAGATCTAGGAAGGGAAAGTGCAAGCGAATGTGAGCGGAGCAGCCCCATCTGACCCAGGCTGGTGTGTAGCCAGCTTGCCTTAGTCACCATCTTGCCTCCTAGTACGGACGCAGCTCGCCACGACCCCCAAGCTACCTCCATTCATCGTCTCTACGACCACAACTCCTCACTCTAGAGACCTGGAGACACTTGCAATGAAGAGAAGATAATTGGGTATTCTGATCTTTAAGGGAAAGTTCCAAGTGCTGTAGTTACTGAGCTATGATGGGTTGAAAACAAGCAACAATTGGGAAAACGCCTGCATACAGGAAGGGCTCAGTGCCTTCCTCTCCTCCCTTCACTGGATGCTAAAGTTTTCATTTACCTTATACTTACATACCTAATTCATAATTATATGTGCAAAACTAGAAATGTAGCATCAGGAACAAAAGTTTTCTTATTTCAGTTTTTCATTTTCCTTTGCTGGTGAAATTTCCTATACTGAGACAGGATTGATAAGTTTCTTTATTGTAAAATAATCAGATAAGTAAAGTGACCTGACCAATCAAAACATGAATATTCTATCACTAGACTTTCTGAACATCTCTTTATCTGCATAGCTTCCTCTCCATCCAACTGTTGATCTATCCATGTAGAAAGAAAATTAAAATTGCTTTCCAGATGAGATTTGCAGAAGATTACCTTTACATTATATTTTCTGTCTAGTTAGAATCTGTGATGTAGCCGTTCTGTTACATTAACTCTTACAGTACCAGGGCTCTCACTGGACATAAGAAAAATCATAGGATGGTAACAATGAAAAAAAAGAAAAGAAAAAAAAGAGCAAGCTAGAGCACTGAATATATCAAATGAAATAGATTCTAACAGCATCAAGAGGGTTTCCCTCCAAAATGAATAATATTGTCTGGCAGTGGAGAGAAGAAAACAGAAAAGGACATCGTCATGCAGTAGGAGTAAAGAGCTGAAATAATTGAAGTTGGACATGAGGATACATGATCTTGTATGTCTGCAGTGAGTGTATTAAAATGAATTGATATACAATTTACTAACGTTAGGTGTTGTAGTGGAATGAAGTACCAGTTGGGGTGAAGGTAAGCATCATTCCAATCTTTATGAGACTTCTAAAAATACTTTAATCATTGGCTGTCACCAAAGGCACACACCAGTCTGTTTCTTTTTATATGTTATGGACTATTGTAACTAAAACTCAGGGCTCTAGACTCAAAACGGGTAGTTCGTTATAGGTTTTGTCACTCGACTAATGGCACAGAACTTATACACTTTACCATTAATATAATAATTAAACTACAGTGTTTGTATACAGTAAGTGTTGTTATTAATTAAAAGCAAGGCGTGTAATATCTGTCTGCCCCAGCCTGCCCAGTTACAAGTGCCAACACTGAAGTGGAGTTCGAGATGGAGGCCCTGGTTGTGGGTGGTTCAGTCCTCCTGCCTCCCGCACCCCGCCCACCCAAGAAGAAATGACACTTAGTTTAATCTGGAGGCTGCGGTCATGATCGTGTCCTGGCTTTTAACACAGCAGCGCTTGATGTCACATAAGGTGAGACTTGCCTGATGTATCCTAGGTTTCCATGCTGAGACAAAGTGGCATACAACTTGTGTTCAATAAGAGCGAATGATGCAACTGTGGTCAATAATACCACAGCATATCAGCATTTCCATACTATCTATCTTTCTCTTGCCAGACACCTCAATCCAGTAAGAAGTGGCCACAAACAAATCGCCTTCATGTTGCCTAGTCCCCTGCCATTTCACTGCCCTCCCCCCAGCTCACACCCCTTTCTCTTATATACATCTCCACTCCATTCCTCCATCTCATCCTTGGCCTCCCCCTTCCTCCACCTCCCCATCCACCTTACTCATATACACACTCCTCATTAGTCTCTTGCTCTCTATCCTCTCCACATGGCCAAACCATCTCAGTGTATTTCTCCTAACGCTTTCTATCACATCCACATCCAAACCACAACGCTCCATCACTTCCTCATTTGTCAGTCTGTCTCTCCATGTAACTCCACATGCTCCTCTTAAAGAATTCGTTTCCACTGCTCTCACTTTTGACTTGTGTTCCTCCAACAAGGTCTAAGCTTCACTTCCATACGTTAGAGTTGGTATCAAATATTGTCATGCAGCGACCTTTTTACTTCCATGCCCAGTTCCCTATTCCCTATCATTGCTTTCAAAGCACCAGCAACATTTCTTACTTGTGGCACCCTTTCAAGTACATCATCCTCCAAATTTCCATCCATATTCACACACTACACAAGTACTTAAATGCATTCACATTTTCCGATTATCCACCATCACTGTACATTCTGTGACTTCACTTCTTTTGAAGACCATAACTTTACTCTTCCCTACACTCACCTTTAGATTCCGTTTGTTACACACTCTTCCAGATTCATTCACTAAGCCTTGCAGTTCCTCTTCATCTTCATTTAACAATACAGTATCATCTGCGAACAACAGAACAGGAAATTTCCGACCACTGCCCTCTCTCATTACGGGCACTCGAACATCCAGTGCCCTACCTTGTACCTCTTTTATAATTCCATCCATATACAGATTGAACAGCCATGGAGACATCCCTGTTTCAAGTCAACATTCAGACAGAAAAATTCACTCAGTTCACAATCCACATGCACTGTAGCCTTAGCACCCTCATGCATGTTGCATACTCTTCACGGAATTCAACAACTTCCCAATTACTTCACATATTCGTAAAATTTTCCACATTCCATGTCTATCCACTCTGTCAAATGTTCTCTCTCCAAATCCATGAAGGCCACATACTGCTTCTTTCCCATCTCTGGAAACTTTTCCACTGAAGACTTATGGATGAATGTCTGATCTACACAACCTCTTCCCTTCCTAAAACCTCCCTGTTCTTCTCCAACTAATTCCTCTGTTATTTTCCTAACTCTGTCAATAAGTATCCTTCCATATACTTTTCCCATTACACTAAGAAGAGAAATGCCCCTGTGATTACCACACACTTCTTTTCCCCCCCTTTTCTTTTGTACAGGGGAATAATTACACCTGATCCTTCGGGACTCTACCTTCCTCCCAGTCCAATCTGCACATCTTCCATATCCATTCTGTTACTGTCTCTCCCCCATGCTTCAGCATTTCACCACACATTCATTCAATTCCTGGGGCTTTCCCCATTTTGACTTTTTTCACTGCCTCTGCTACTTCCATCCTACTGATCTCTTCCTCCCTTTTCATCTCCCTCCTTTTCCCTGCCATTCCCCATCCATTTACACTCGCATCACTTTCATTCTTTTATGTTTAACTGTTCTTTAAAGTGTTCTCTCCATCTGCTATTTCCATACTAATGAAACAAAATAATTATGCGTCATTAGTACAAAACCCGCGACTCCGACACACTGTGAATTAACCTGTTGGGAGGGACTGGTAACGTGAGGTTGTGAGATGGTGAAGTCTGTGGATGATTTATTGCTTGTAAACAGGAATGTTGGCCCAGTCACCCACGTACTTTGTGTCAGTAGCAATTAACTGACATTGATCTCTTCAGGCTCTGATATAGTAATGTTATGGAGAATTCATAATGGGTGATTTAAACCTGTTTGCTGTTACAAATTGTTTTAGTAGCATTTTTTGTGACACAGATGAGAGACAACGAAAAAGAACAGCTGGTCTCAACTAGACATGTGTTGTCAGGCTGTATGTTTTTTGATGGTTGTGGTACATGTGCATAGTGTGGCTAATGTTGTTTTAAGAAAAATTCTAGGTGATAATGAAGAGAAATTGTGGAAAGGATATCTGATCGTGTAAGTGATAGCATGTCATTGTATTCAACAATCTTTTGGGCATGATGATGATGATGATCAGGCACTGTCTAAAAGTGATCCTTTGTAGAACCTGATCTCTTCTCCCGTTGGAGATGATTCCTGGGGCATCACTTAACACATTGAATCTATGTTCCCCTTGGGTCCGTTTTCATCAAAAATATATTTCCCGTGGACCATTTATTACCACAGACCGATTCAGTCATGGGCCAAAGCTTCATGGACCTGTTTTCTCACTACCTACCCTCACCTACCCTAATCCCACCTCGAATATATATATATATATATATATATATATATATATATATATATATATATATATATATATATATATATAATATATATATATATAATATATATATATATATATATATATATAAATATATATATATATATATATATATAAATATATATATATATATATATATATATATATATATATATATATATATATATATATATATATATATATATATATATATATATATATATATATATATAGGCGGTTGGTGGGACCACCCATCATCCACTCACTCAATCTACAGAACCTTATGGTCTCTACACTGACTGACAAGCCGAATGATTTCCTATAACCCAGGAAACCATTCACTATGTTGGGTGCTAACCATATAACCAAATTATGGCGCCTGGTAGTTTAGTGAGTAATTAAGGCGTTCGAAACGGATTGAGCCTGTACAGCTTTACATCCAAGAGATGGTTGGGATTTATTGCTCAAGTATTGCCACTCATGGACAAGTGAAGCTGGTCACTTTCATCTTAAATGTCAGAACCAACTTGCCTGCCCCGGGCTCCTGTGCTCCTCATGGACCAGTACAGGATTAGATTATATATATATATATATATATATATATATATATATATATATATATATATATTAGGGAGTAGACTTATCACTAGTCGAACAGGGCTGTACTCCTATGGTGGATGGAAAGCTGATGTCAGGGGGAGCTAGAGCTCCCGTTTCATCATCCCTCAGGGCTAGTTTCTGACCATCCCCTTTTGCTGAACTTTTTCAGTGTTTCAGTAACTCAGAAAGCAGGCCAGCATGTTCTCCAATACAAGTTCATCTATCTGTCAGAACCAAACTACATGCCCATTACACACTGCACTTCCTATTGAAAATACTGTTTAAGAAGGTGTCTCAGTACGAAACCCCGGAGTCTCTGTGGGAGTGTGAGTAACCATAAAAGCCCCCACTATCCGCCTCTCTCAGTGACGACCAAACGAGATGCCTGGAACTACTGCCTGCTTACTTCAGCAACATTCGTGGCATTTCCTCTAACCTTCTGATCACCACCTCTCTTCCCCACAGTGACTCAACTGTCTGAGACGACTGATAGCACACCCTTCTCTGTATCCTCCTGCTGTCACTGAACGCATTTCAAAGCCTAAAGTAGCTGTGGATGTATACGCAACAACATATCTTGCTCTCGTGTTCCTGAACATGAATCTTTTATATTCTCTACTCTCTGGTTTTGGGTATCCAATCATTCTCTGACTAAATATATCTATGCTGTTTACTTGTTGCCCACTTCTACTGACTATGAAAAATTCTTCGACTATCGTATTTCTAAGGCGGAACATATTCTATCATTTTATCCTTTCTCTGAAATCTCCATTCAAGTGATTTCAAAGTTCATCACCACCTTTTGTTCTCCTCTCCTTTCACTGACCCACCTGGTGAACAAGCCAACATCCTTTCTATCCTTAATGACCTAGAGCAGCTTGTACATCATCCTACCTGAATCCCAACCCGACTTGAAGAGAATATCAACATAATTAACCTCTTCCATACAACTAACCCTTCTGCTTATGCTGTTAATCTGTTTTCTAATTTGGGCTCCCCTGATCACAACCTTATCATCTTAACCTATTATCGCTTCAGTAAGGCAGGTGGACTCTCCCAAGAAGCAGCAGCTATGTCCCTTTGGAGATGCTGACTGGGAGGCCTTCAGGCAGTAATTCATTGATTTTCCCTGGAAATATGATTGCTTCTATGGCCGACAGCCATCCGAACTTGCCTCACACATTACCGACGTTATTCACTTGGGCATGGAGGTATGCATTCTTTTCCCCTATCCCTTGATTAATGCAAAGCAATCTTGGTTTAACCATTCTTGTTCTAATGCTGTCAATAAAAAGGAGAGGTCCTAAAAATGACAGTGGAGCCAACCAACCCCTCAATCTCATTTCTTTAATGTTTCTACCAAGAACTGTAATAAGTCTGTTCTTTGCCCCGCTAACAATAATTTCATTCGTATTAAATGCTCTGAACTCTCCAACTCAAATTTCTCTTGCTCCCTCTGGTACCTTACCAAAAACCTTTCTAACAACTTTACCTCGTCATCCTCCCGCCCTCTTTTCAACCCTGTTGGCTCTGTAGTACTTTCTTCTACTAATGAAGCAGAACTCTTCACTCAGACTTTCTCTTCCAATTCCACCTTAGACGATTTCGATGCAGTTCCTCCATCACCTTCCCCCTCTGACTTCCCCACGGATGACATTAAACTTTCTTCATTTGATGTATATTCTGTCGTCACTGGCCTCAATATTGACTAGGCATATAGGCCTGATGGGGCCCCTTTTGTTGTCCTCAAGAACTGTGCTCCTGTTCTTAGACCCTGTCCAGGCAAACTCTTTCTCCTCTGTCTGTCAACTTGTGCCTTTCTTTCTTACTTGAAGTTTGCTCTCATTCAGTGTGTCCTAAAGAAGGGTGACCATTCCCAGACCTCTAACTACTGCCCAATTGCTTTAACATCCTGTATTTCAAAAGTTTTTAAAACGATTCTTAAAAATAAAAATATCTTTCCTTTCACAACCTTCTCTCCAATCGTCAGTATGGGTTCTGCCAGGGATGCTCCACTGGCTTTCTTCTCACCTATCTTTCACATTCCTGGTCATTCTCCTTTTGGGACTTTGGCAAAAGCATTTTCATTGCACTTGTCATCTCAAAGGCTTTCGATCACGTCTGGCAGAAATCTTTAATATCCAAACTGCCCTCTTACATTTTTTTAATCCTTTCATCTGTGCCTTCATCTTTAGCTTCCTTTCTGATCATTCCATAGTTGCTGTTGTAGACGGCCACCATTCTTCTCCTAGAGATATCAACAGTAGTGTTCCTCAGGGGTCTGTCCTATCGCCAACTCTCTTCTTTCAGTTCATTAATGACCTAAGCTGCACATCAAATGCTATCCACTCATACGCTGATGACTACACCCATCATCTATCAATTCTCATCCCACAGCGTCCATCTCAGTAATTACTTCAGCAAACAAGGAATGAGACTATAGCACACTTAATGTCTGACATGGCTCATATCTCTGCTTTGGGGTAAAAGTAATACTGTTGTTTTTAACCTTGCTCAGGTAGATGTCTGTCCGTGTTGCCTAGCAGGTAGACGTGGGTCTCTCAGAGACCCCAAAATATAAAAATTTGGGAATAATGTTTATGTTTCCTTTATTCCAATACTGAAAACAGAGTAACATATTTAAGGTTTTTGCAACAAAAACATGTAAGAAAATTAACTATTTTTTTCTTTTTATATTTTTAACAAATTTTTTAGAATAAATGCAGGAAAAACAGTAAAGAGATTTTGGCCTTCTATATTAAAAAAAAAATCTGAATGGTTGCTTCAGTGGTCCCAAAGCTTGGGATGGGATGGTGCTTCATGGTTTGAAGAGGGACTGCCAGACACTGCATTGATATCTGCAATCAGGGTGAACAAAATATCTCACACACCTCAGATAGACGTGGGTCTCACATACCCAAATTATACTCACATACCCGTACACTGCGGAAACGGAGAGCTTGAAGTAACTCCCTCACCCCTTGCATGGAAACACATGGTTAGGAAGCTACTGAGAAGAACAGGGCTCCCGAGTATTTAGAAGTTAATGAACGGGAGTGGGTCTCTCAGACCCACTTCTAACTGAGCAGGGTTAATGCTTCAAAAACTCAGTTTTAAATATTTCAACCTGCCAAAAACTTCCACAGGAGTATCCTCTAATCTATAACAAAATCCAACTCAATCCAGCACCCATACTTTATCATATGGCCTTGGATGAGAATACCTTCTGCCACTGTAAGTATGAAAGTCCTTCAAATAAGTATTGTACATGCACCCAACTGTGGTGGTGGTATGGGAGCAGAGGAGAGCGTCTTTGCTATGTGTGCCTGTGTGTGCGTGTGTTGGTTGTGGCCAATGAGAATGTAGGTGGGCTGCGAGACTCAGTTATTGATTGGCTGGCCGTAAGTGATGGTGTGTTTTACGGGAGTTTTAGCCACGCCATGCATCAGTCCCTACCGTTGTGCTCTGTTTGTAGCATGCAGAAAGGATTTCTCATTGTTTTACAGCCTATCCGTATGACCTCTTTAGGGGCCCATAGCACATTCATATTGTTTAATGATACTTATCTACATTCTAATGAATGTTGTTTGTTGGCTAAGCAATCAAGTTTTGCCAGAAAATGCGTTGAAATTTCATATATATATATATATATATATATATATATATATATATATATATATATCATAGATATGGCCAAAATATTATAAGAATCACAATATATACTCAAAAATCTTTCCTAGAAAAAAATTAATGTTCTACCATCAAAATGTAAAAACTTAGGGTAGCGAGAATATTTCTGAACTTTGGAGCCGTTTTCTGTCATTCTGTTTCATGTGGGAACATCTAACCTCGCACAACTCACTATATTACTTCTCTAGTAAAATCTGCTTTCAAAAGATTAGGTGTGCTAAGCTGACTCCATGACTTCTTTACTCCTGCACAGTTACTGACTTTATACATGGGATGTACTGCCCATGGTTTAATGTACAACTCTCATGTGTGGGGAGGCTCCACACATGCAGCTCTTCTCAACAAGGTTGAGTCAAAGTCTTTTTGTCTTATCATCTCTCTTCTTCTTACTGGAGTCCCTCAGTCTCTGTCTCTTCATTGTACTGTTGCATCTTTATCTCTTTTATATCGTTTCTTCAATTGTCACTTCTCATCTGAACTGTCTGCTTGCATCCCACCTCCATTATGGCGGATGCATAGCACCTGCTAGCAACAATCTCTCATCCCTTTTCTGTCCAAATCTCTAATGCAAGAGTTAACCATTCCTCCCAGTTCTTCGCTTATGCAATGGGTAAACTCTGGAACTGTCTTCTCTTTATTTCCCACTGCTTAAGACCTTCACTTTTTGAAATGCAGTGTGTCCAGACATCTTGAAATAACAAATCTTGAAGTTGGCTCTTTATTATTGTTTTTTTTTTTCTTGGAGGGAACAATTTAAGGGCTTCTGGCCATTGGTTCCTTCTTCCTTGCATAAAGTGTTATATATATATATATATATATATACCCTCTCAGACACAGTCACGCGATTCGCGCTCCATGTAGTTTGTTACAAAGGAGCACAGTCACGCGAATCGCGTTCCTAAGCAGAAAAAACGCCATCAAAAGAAAAGTTTTCGGCCGATTTGCGTCAAATTTTGGTGCGTTCTAGTGTGTGCATCTCTTTTCTGATGTAAGCATTTGGCAACACTGTGACTGCTCTGATGAGACAATGCGTAGCAGAAATATCTCGGTATCTCACTACCAGCTGGGCAGGAGAGTAGCGCAGCTGTCAGCATCCCTTTAAACCTGCCATTTTCTCCCCTCCCACCCGAGGCAGAAGCCATTATTGAAATATTGTGATTGTACAGTGTTTTTTGACTATAATGTGAAGTGATTGTGTCTATGGAACATAGATATATTGTCTGTAAATCATTGGGGCCCGTTATCAGCCGTTAAACCTACAGGCAGGAGTGTGGTTTGTTATAACGTGGTTTCCACTCTGATTCACCCTGCCCGTAAATGATGTGAGTATTTTACCTTCATATAGTGAAGCCAATACTTATATTTATGAAACATATAGTGCCTGGATTGGTGAAATAACTGACCTACCATAGCAGGCATTATGCACGCCATAGAGATAGGCAACAGTCACTAAGGAACCAGGCGTTCATGTATGCCATAGAGTCAGGAATAATAGGGGAGGTTGGGATGGAATCATGTGATAGTGTTTTATATTGCATATCGTTTAGTGTGAAATATGCATATAAAATGGTGCAGGGAGTGTTCACAGAGAAATATTTCATGCACTGACTGACTTAGCTAAAACATAGCGCAAGTGTCAGAGACAAGAAATATGCCACAGCCACATGTACATACATATGATGTGCAGCGAATGTTCGTGGAGAAATCTATTGTGTGCATCGCATGTGTTTTAGGCAAATGTATCACAAGGAGAGAAGAAATATGCCACAGACACACACACACACACACACACACACACACACACAGGCACACGCTCACACACTACATAACTCCTCATCTTCAAGCTACTGCCAGCATCTCAACACCTCTGGAGGAAGTGAGTTATCCGTATTTTGTTGATTTGTATATTGACCTATTTCTATATATTCAATAATTTTTACACAAATAAGTAATGTTTTTTACATACACACTTATGAGATGGACGAAAGTTCAGCTTCAGTATCAGTACCTAGCAAAAAGACTAGTGGTCATGTCGAGTTTCTGAGAGCACTATCAAAAACCTTATGATATTTTATGTGTATACTTTGAGTAAAAAAAGAAAATAACTAAACGTAATGAGCGAAAATATGTAGCCGTGGGTGAGGCAGGGAAAGAATGTTTTTTATCTCACATGCGGATGAGGAGGAGTATTCTACGTTTGTCATCCAATTACTCCAAAACTATTGGACATTGATTTCCTGTAAGAACCATGATAAAGAGCAGTAAATTATATGTATGTACATTTGCAGAATACAAGCCCTTGGGAGCATTTTTCTGTAGGAAAAGGCAGGGAAACAGACTATTTTTTTTTTTTTTCCTTGCTTGAGATAAAAGTCGAAAGCACTCTGAGGAATAATCTCACTTGGTCGGCCAATAACTTGAAAACAATTGGACATATCGATTTCCTGTAAGAACCGTGATAAAGAGCAGTAAATTCTACGTATGTACAAGACATAACAATGTAATATCTATGATAAAAATTCGTTGTTACGTAGGCGGGAATATTGTGTATGCTGTGCGCTCATCACAAAAGTGGTGCACGGACATGAGTTCCCAGTCGTTTTTGGTGACTTACTCGAAAACTATGAGGCGTAATGAAACCATCTTTGCTCATGAGAAAGCTCGTGAAATTCTGCATAATATTATGCAATAAAAACATAAGGTGTGCGAGAAAAGTTCTGAATGAGAGCTCATTGATTTTTTTTCAAAAATGGCTTTAAGTTTTTGGCTATTTTCTCGAAAACTACAAATCGTATTACAACCGGATTTGTCTCTTTTGAAAGCTGATGAAATTCTCTATCAAAACTTTAAATAACATTTTCCTGTATGATGGAAAGCATTCGAATGGTGATGTTGGGAAGTGAAATTGATGTAGCAAATTGTACATTCACGGCCGCCTAATGTTGTTTTATTCGTGTTTTCCTGTTCTTTTGTGGTGGTTATCAACTAGAACAAACATCGACGAATAAGATGATATAGGTTTCATAGCAGTATATTGATGTTTGGGTGGCGAAAATAAGGCGAGGATACATTTGCCGACCGCGGGCAGTGGGGCCGGGCGGCCTTGCAGAAAAAATCGTGCGCCGGAAAACTTACCAAAACTTATCGTGCGGGAGAGGGTATGTGTGTATATATATATATATATATATATATATATATATATATATATATATTTATAAATATGTATATAGCTATCTATCCATGTAACTTTCTCTCTCTCTCTCTCTTTAATTTCGTCAAAGGAAATAGTTTTGGTGATGAGAATATAAATGTATGATAATTAAAACTACAAATTGTACATTATTTTTCTGATTCTATGAGCAGACAAAAAAAAAAATTTCGAATATAACATTTTTCTTAGTTTTTATTTTTTCAGTTTTAAAAAATTTGATTGAGTAACTGAAATAATGTGTAATTAATCTGAACACAATTTACATGTATAATATTTAGGAGTTATAATTTTATTTCCTATTTTCAGTCAGATATCCGTAGAGTGGCTGAATCGTATTGACAGTTTGAAAGGAATAATTAACATGCATATTGATTCAATATCTAGCCTTAGAGCAGATTTATTAGGTTTATTCCTAAAAAAAATAGTGTTCGTAATTTACTCGAGAAACTTTTGCAGATAATTAACCAATGGATATATAGGCAAATGGCTTTTTAAGATCAAAACCTGTTATTTATTTTTTTTACAGTGACTTTTTTTCGAATTTTGGGATCCACGGTGGACCTTACAAATTTCAAGAATGAACTTTGGCAGGTATGGCTTGAGAGAATTGGTAACGCTGTGTTAGTGATTGTTTGCTGTGGCTGTTAATCTGTGGCTTGTGGCCATAATTTATTAGTTCATATTAATATGATGGTCTTCTATGGATTTCAGGTTAATGCTCAGAATAAAGTTTCAAACTGCAGCAACTTCTTCAATGTCTTCTTCCATTGGTATAATGCATTAAAGTTAATGAAATTTACTGACGTCTGTCTCATATTCTGGGTGTCTGTTGTTGGACAAGGTTCAGCTGAAAGTGGATTCCAGGTTCAAGTTGTCCTTCGGCAGCCAGACCTCCTTTCGAGGGATAGGGAGGGAGTTGAAGGACGTTCTTATAACCGGGTCACTTTTATAGATGCCGTCGCATGAAGACGTTCCTCTTCAGTACAAAGGTGTCCTTGAAATGTATTAACTAATTAAATCTTTTTTTTTTTCCAGAGTGTGCAACGAAACCTGAACTGTTTAACTGCCCTAAAATACGATTGCTGCAAGCGGCTGGAACGATGTCACAGTTTTCCCAAGCTCTTTCAAGAACATCTTGGTCATTCTATAAAACCCTATGTGATCCTAGACACAGACGCAAACATTGTCCTTCACAAATCGCAAGAGAAAGAATTTCAGTGGTATCAGATATAGAGTAGACGGGAAATTGCTGAATGCTGTGAAGTGTATGTGTGATGGGTAAAAAAAACAAAAAAAGAAAGATGAGTTCTTGAGGAATAACTGCCTGAAGAAAAGGATTTTCCTTATATATTCTGCGGCGCCTATAAGCCTAAATGTTTACACTTTATATCATTTACATATATGCAGTGCATCATTCAGGTGAATCTAAACAGAGGATGAAGACAAATGGTTCCTTGCAGTCCAGTAAACTAATTACTCCACAGAGTTGTGACCGTAAAGCCAATGGCTGCCTGGTGGTCCGGTGGATTAAATCACTTAAGTTGTGTGCGGCCTGTCAGAGTTTGCATCGTAGACATTCTCTCTCTCTCTCTCTCTCTCTCTCTCTCTCTCTCTTACACACACACACACACACACACACACACACGCACATACTGGCACTTGAGAGTGAGTACCTGGGCAGATTTGCCTTGAAGTTGCCAACTCTGGGCTCCTACACTCGTTGCGCCAATAAAGGACTGAATGATAGATAAATGTAGATTGATGTCTGAAAGATGAAATAAGAAAGCACGCACACACACACACACACACACACACACACACACACACACACACACACACACACACACACACACACATTTTAACACGCAAAGAAAGTGCGATCTGATGTCAGAAAGTTATGCTACGTGGGTGTTGAATAGTTCGTCGAAGTGTGTCTTCGATCTGGGAAGGATATGTAGAACTATAACGATTTAAACTTTGCGCGTGTGTGACCGTCTGTGAAAGAATTATTCTTTTCATTGATTTATATATTTACGTATTTATTCATTTGTAAACTTCGAAGAAAAGCTTGTTGCCTGGAGTAAGAAAAATGTCAACTATAATTATAAGCATACGTCCGATTAATGAACTGTAGAGATACAAATATACAGACACTAAAGAATTCTATGTTTATCTTATTGATTATATTTTTGAACTGTGTTAAGAATATGAATTACTTTAAGAGTGAATAAATTAATTGTTAAATAGAGCTATATTCCATTATTGACACACTAATGGAATACTGAGGAAAACAGAAAAAAATTGCTGAGGTAGTTTCGTTACCTCAGGTATTCAGCACTGGCTTCTTTGCTACATGGTATTTTAATGAAGGGTAACCGGTGTATTTTATTACATGATAAGAACTCATGACTGCATTTTGTCACACATACAGTCATATTTTTAATTATGTCATAGAGAGAGAGAGAGAGAGAGAGAGAGAGAGAGAGAGAGAGAGAGAGAGAGAGAGAGAGAGAGAGTCAATTGAGTTAAAAGGTAAAAACCGCATATATATATATATATATATATATATATATATATATATATATATATATATATATATATATATATGTGTGTGTGTGTGTGGGTGTGTGTGTGGGTGTGTGGGTGTAATTTCCTATAGCTACTATTTCTTGTATGTTCAAGTACCTTCTTAATGAGACAATGGTATATATTTTTGTACCAACCTGCTGGTGAAAGATCTGTTTGATGGTGGATTAAAACTATATCTCAGAGTATGTTCTTTTACTGCCCTTTTTACCAGTCACGATGGTGAAGCTGCATTTTTTTTTTTTTTTTAGTTCGTCTGTCTGACTGACTGTTTGGCTGTTAGCACAATAACTTCGCAACTGCTCAAACTATCACTACAAGATTTTCAGGTGTATAGTATGGAAAAAAGTCGGTCACGAGTTAGAAAATGGTGAGAGTAGATCAAGGTCTATGGGTCTGTTACCGCAATAACTTCTCAACCGTCCGAGATATCATCACAAAATATTACAGGTGTGTAGTAGGCATGAAAATCTCATATGAGTTCGCAATAGGTGAAAGTAAGTCAAAGTTATATTCCGAGCCGCGCTAGGTATGTTTCGGCTCACGGCTGGTGTGATTCCTCCCTTGTGTTGGCCTCTAGTTATTATTGCTAAGACGTAATGCATTATGATGAAAGGTACAGTACAGCAGGCAAATTACCTAATGATAAGTACACATGATACTAAGAAACGTAATATCAACAATTTGTTTTGCGAATGAGTGGCTACAGTGAACAGAGCAAAGAGTGTCACTGACAGTGAGTGAGTGAAACTTTGAACCTCAGTGACTTGAACTTCCGGCAGGGCAAAAGGTGTGTAAGGAATCAAGCAATCTGGAACGTGCCGAGGGTAAATTGTCATTATCGTTTATGTATGAGTGACAAAATCTGAATTGTTGTTGCTCTAGTTCAGTGGTTGTCAACCGGAAGAAGGCCAACTGATTTCAGTAATTAATAATAATAATAATAATAATAATAATAATAATAATAACAATAATAATAATAATAATAATAATAATAACAATAATAATAATAATAATAATAATAATAATAATAATAACAATAATAATAATAATAATAATAATAATAATAACGATAATAACAATAACAGACAATAAAAGCAATTATTAGTTCTCCAATATAATAATGCCGTTAGCAAACGAATCAAAGACATGAAATTGTATGTACTCGTACCCTAGAGTCTACAGTATACTCGTAATAATGTTTTTTTAAATATGTATCTATCTCAAGTCACGACTAACGTGGACGGCAGAACAATATTTTGTCTGTGGGAATAAAGCAGAATGGACTGTCTTACGAAGTAAGTATTTGACAAAGATAGCTTAGACAATGCAACACTTACACCATATAGTTGGTCTAAGAGTTGAACATTTGACTTTGTACCATGACCTTGACCTTCGACCAACTGTATTAAAAACTGAATTAGTGATGCTTAACCCTCCCATTAACTTTGGTACAAATCGATGCGGAAATGTATAAGTTTACCTGTTCTGTGACCTTCTCATTTGAACTATTATTCTCAAAATAGAACCTTTTCATCCTGCCGCGACCCTCATATCTTTCAACAACTTTGGTTGATAACGAATCAAACTCTCAGGCATTACTTCTTCGATTTTTCCCTGGAATGATTATTGCATCCATGACCGAGAGCCATCTGAGTATGCATTGCGCATTACGGAGGTTATTCTCTCGGGCATGGAGACATACATTCCTTTCTCATATCCTTTGACTAATGCTAGAAAGCCTTGGTTTAATCACGCTTCTTCTAATGCTGGCCGTAATAAGGAGAGGGCCTATAAAAAGTACCAGAACCAACAGATCCCTTAATCACATCTTGCTTATGTTTCTGCCCAGAATCATGCTAAGTCTGTTTTTCGCTCTGCTAAAAATAATTTCATCCGTACTAAATGCTCTCAACACTCCAACTTGAAATCTTCGCGCTCCTTCTGGCACCTTGCCAAAAACCTTTCTAACAACTTTACCTCATCATCCTTCCCTTCTCTTTCTACTCTGATGGTTCTGTAGCTATTTCTTCTACTGATAAAGCAGATCTCTTCACTCAGACTTTCTCCTCCAGTTCCTCCTTAGACGATTCGGGTGCTGTTCCTCCATCACTTCCCCCCGCCTCTGCCTTCCTTATGTCTGACATTTAAATTTCTTCAGCTGATGTATTTTCTGCAGTCACTGGACTTAATACTAACAAGGCATATGGGCCTGATGGAGTCCCTCCTCTTGTCCTCAAGAACAGTGCTTCTGTGCTTACACCCTGCCTAGGTAAACTCTTTCGCCTTTGTCTATCAACTTCTACCTTTCCTTCTTGCTGGAAATTTGCTCTTATTCAGCCAGTCCCAAAGAAGGGTGACCATTCCCAACCCTCTAACTATCGTTCAATTGCTTTAACATCCTGTGTCTCAAAAGTTTTCGAGTTTATTCTTAACAGAAAAATTTTTAAACATCTTTCCTATCACAATCTTCTTTCTGATTGTCAGTATGAGTTCCGGCAGGGACGCTCCACTGGCGTTCTTCTCACCTACCTTTCAGACTCCTGGTCATCCTCCTTTCGGGACTGGCGAAAGCTTTGCCATTGCACTTGACATCTCAAAAGCTTTCGATCGAGTCTGGCATAAATTTTTAATTTCCAAATTGCCCTCTTACAATTTCTATCCTTCTATCTGTGCCTTCATCTACAGCTTCCTTTCTGATCGTTCTATAGCCGCTGTTGTAGATGGCCATTGTTCTTCTAGATCTATCAGCAGCGGTGTTCCTCAGGGCTCTGTCCTATCATTGACTCTCTTCCTTTTATTCATCAATGATCTTCTAAGTTGTACATCTAACCCTATCCACTTGTACTCTGATGATTCCATTCTTCACCTTTCCATTCAGTTCCCACAACGTCCATCTCAGTAGTTAATTTAACAAACAAGGGATGAGATTATGGCAAACCTAATGTCTGACTTGGCTCGTATCTCTGACTGGAGTAAAAATAATTATGATGTTTTTAATGCATCAAAAACTCAGTTTTTACACCTACCAGCCCGACACAATCTTCCACAGGAATACCCATTAATGTTTAATAATATCCAGATCAATCCTGCATCATCCTTGTACATGCTTGGGGTTTCCTTCACTTCAGACTTAACTTGGAAAGATTATGTTCATCTCCTGTAAAATCTGCTTCCAAGAGATTAGGTGTACTTAGCCGACTCCATACCTTCTTTACCCCTGCACAGTTATTGACTTTATACACGAGTTTTATTCACTCCTGTGTAGCGTACAACTCTCATGTGTGGTGAGGCTCCCCACATACAGCTTTTCTCAATAGGGATGAGTCAGAGGCTTTTCGTTTCATCATCTCTCCTTCTCTTACTGGCTCCCTTCAACCTCTGTCTCTTTGCTGCACTGTTGCATCTTTATCTCTTTTCTGTCACTACTTCAATGGTCGCTGCTTCTCTGAACTGTCTGCTTGCATCCCTCCACCTCTATGACGGGCGCGTAGCACCCATCTAGCGACAAACTCTTATCCATTTTCTGTCCAACTCTCTAATGCAAGAGTTAACCGTTACTCCCAGTCCTTCATTTATGCAACAGGTCATCTCAGGTACTATCTCCCTGTCTGTATTTCCTACTTCCTATGATCGCCAGTCTTTCAAACACAGTGAGTCCAGGCATCCCGAAATGAACGGATCTTGACTTTGGCTCTTTTTTTTTTTTTTTTCCTTGAAAGGAACGGTTTGCGGGCCCCTATCATTTGGTTTCTTCTTTTTTGCATAAAAAAAAAAAAAAAAAAAGGTCACTAGTTCCTGTGCTGAACCTCACCCTGTGATCTTGGTCTCTGATTGTTTCGAAATAAAATCTCTTCATCCTTGCCTTACCCCAGTCCATTTCATCAAGTTTGGCCTAAATCATATTATTAAAATATCGGTAAAGTTGACCTTGTTGTATGACCTTTATTTTTTATCTATTGTCAAAAGTAATGTCAGTCCCTTGGATGACCCTTAACACTTCAACCAAGAAATAACCATTTAGTTATTTTGTTCCCTCACAGTCACAGACGGACCAAACTCTAACCTTGCCCTGGTACTTGATCTATCGACAGTTCTCCTAATCACACCCCGTCGTATTTGCCTTACCCACAACTATTCCATAATGTTGGTATATATCGAATCAAACCTTTTTAAGGAAGCAGATCATGCCATCTGACATGAATTCTGGTGTTACTATATACAGTAACCCTGAACTTTGGTTGCCGTGAAACACGAATCCTTTCATTGCTGTCCAATGCTTGACCCCTTCAGCAAGTTTTGTCTAAAAGGCAATACTGAGTAAGTTTACCTTGTCATTTGGACCTGACCTTCGACTTATTGTACTTTACAAAAGGTCAACCCCTTGGCTGAATTTCAGTCTTCCCGGTAGGTTTGGTATAAATCAAACTTTGACCATGCCCTGTGACATCAGCCTTAAACTGATTGTTTTAACAATAATCTCCCATTATTCTCGCCTTACATTCAGCCTGTCCATCATGCATGTTTTAAATCGAATAAAAACTGTTTAAGTTGAATTTGTCATGTGACCTCGACCTTTGAACTACTGTTTACTAACTGTGCAATTAGTTTTGTCTGGCTCTTGATATTTCCACCAAGTTTGTTGAAAATTGGATGAAAACTGTTTGAAGTAATACTATTTACACACACACACACACACACACACACACACACACACACACACACACACACACACCGCTCGCTGGTGCAGTCGTAACGCTCTCGCTTGCCAACTGGTGGACGGGAGTTCGCGCCTTGCTCAGGTTGCGAAAAGTTTCACTGACGAAGTGAGTGGTTACTGTCCCGCTTGAGCAAGGGGGCGGGTGTGTGCGTGTGTGAAGGTCACAGCCTTGCCCTTAGATCGGACTATATGAGCTCTCAGCTCCCTTCCGGGAGGGTAAAAGCTGACGATCATGACCATCAAGTGATCCTGACCGACCCGGTGAATTACGACCCAGTGAATTACACACACACACACTAGACGTGAGGGAGTGAAGATGTGCCCACACATCACTTCACACCAGGCCAATCTCTGCCGCAAATGGTCATACCTAAAAAGTACCTTTATATGAGTCAAGCTCTGCACTAGGTCCAACTTATTAGTGTTCTAATATAAAAGAGGAGGTTTAAGTAAAAGAGTTGTTCCAATAACAGAATACAATGAAGTAGTGGAGATGAGCTGAACAAGCAAATCAGCTGTTTATGTTTACTGTTTCGTCTGCGATATAGAGGATTGCAAAACTGTAAGTAGACTCTTTCTCTTTGCTACCACAAGATGATCACTATCTTTAGCAAAGCAAATTTGGAAGGAGTTAAGAAAAGGGATAAAGGTAGAAAGCAGGATGGTGATTTCTACCAGGAACTGGTTGAAATAAGGACATTCAATAAGCTGGTAGAACGAGTGTACAGATTAGAGAAGGCATTTCAGATTGAAATGGATGAAATTAAGAAGCAACTGCACATGCAGAAGGAGGAAAATGAAAAATTAGTGAATGAGGTTAACAAGAAAGACTCAACAATTGATGAGCTGTTAGCAGAGGTGGGTACACTTAGAAGGAAGATTAGTGAAATGGCAAGCACAGTTGTCAACCATGAGAGTATTATGGAAGAGTTCAGAAATGATACAGAGACAATATGGCAGGTAAGCACTCTGATAGATCATAGCAGTGATACTGAGAAGATAAACCGGTAATTTTTTACAAGTGGACAATATACCACCCAGGTAGTGCAATATATTTTTCTGGTAGTTTTTGATGGGATTCGAATGTTTTTGACCTTCCTTTTTGTTGGAAATGCCTCATTTCCCCTCTTTTCCAATCATGAACTTTGATTGGACAAGAAGGTGAAATCAAGCATTTTCCAAAAAAAATAAAGTGAAAAACAACACAAATCGCATAAAAAACCACCAGAAAAATATAGTGCACCACCGGGTAACATAACGGAACAGATGAAACCTAACCAAGCAGACGTATCGTAACCTCACGAAACGCAGTAAATCTAACCAAATGCGACCCAACATACCTATCCTAGCCTAGGGGAATACCTAACGTAACCTCGCTAAACACACTAAACCTAACCAAACTTACCCCAACATACCTAACCTATCCAAGGGGAATACGTTACGTAACCTCACCACACTAAACCTAACCAAACCTACCCCAGTATACCTAACCTATCCTAGAGGAATACTTAACGTAACCTCACCAAACACACTAAACCAAACCAAACCTACCCCAGTATACCTAACCTATCCTAGGGGAATGCTTACCCTAGAGATACGATTGTCCAGGACAAGGGTCGTCTGGCAATAACGTCGTGCTTCCAGAACCTTTTAATCCAGTGGTTTATGAACAATATAATTTGCCAAGCCAGAACGTGTGTGTTCTCCAGAAAAGTTCCTTTGTAGTCAGAAACACAAAAACTACACTGTGCCAGTTTCTTGGTTTTTGCGTACTTTTTGTATCAACCACAATACTACTGATGTCTGTCTTTTCTAAATTTACACGGTTCCTGACAATCTGGGCAATAAACTTCCGATGATAATACACCGTGTATTCTAAGAAACTCAATAGCCTCCTCAGATTCCAAGTGGAAATGCTTAATCACTCGTAAATAATCAATATCACCCCAGGGACACACAGCATGTCTTTCTTCTTCAGAAGCCATACCGAGAAACACATGAATTTTTCCATCCACAAGGAATCAAAGACCAACGTTCAAACTCATTGGTAGAATACCATCGCGTGACCTAAAGTAGGCCTATGAGTGGGTGATACAGACGTACAAGATGCATGCACATTCGAAGGGAAGACAATCACACGCACGAACGCACTCATTTTTTATCCAGAGTGGCCAAGTGAAGATCCAAAGTAGTTTTTTTTGGAATTTTAAATTAAATTCATTATCTCTGAAAATATCAATTTCCGCATGGGGTTATGGGGTTCATTATGATCCTTAGGAACTATACTATACGATAATGGTGCTAAAATTCCTAAACTGCGTACTGTCCACTTGTAAAGTAATACCGATAAACCAGGTGAATGAAGCGATGCAAAGCTACAAAAATGACGTAGAAACCACATATGCTGAAATGGTGAATGTAAAGAAAGACTTAGAAACAAGAGTCAAAGAAAAAAGTATTAAAAGGGAAGTGAAGAAAATAATCTAAAACAATCAAAAATGGTCAAAGATTCAGCAGACATCAACAAATCTATAGCAATCGCTGGTATAGAGGAGGAAGAAAAAAAAAAAAAAACAGGATTTCATGGCAAATGTATTGAGCATAATGCAGGAAGTATCAGAGGAAATCTGTAGTAAAGACATAGAAGAACACGAAAGGCTAGGGAAATATGAGAGAAATAAATCAAGGCCCCCGAAAGTAGCCTTCCAGAGTGTAAACACTGTGGAAGAAATGCTAAAAAATTGCAAACAAACTTATGGAAAAACAGGATTTCAAAAATGGATGGACAAAAAATATGCCTAACTGAAGAGGAACTGGGATTACTACAAGAAATGAGGAGGAGGCAAAAACTAAGAACGAGGAAAGATCAGAGGAAAAGAAGAACACATTTTTTTTTACAAAGTAATTGGATTGCAGGTACGAAAGTAGTACATAAACACGAGGGAATAAAAAGAAGGAAGGTAGTAGACGCAAGTCATGGCAAGTATGTAAATAAGATGATTAAATTGATGTACTCTAATGTAGATGGAATGGCATCTAAATTACTAGAGATGGATGATTATATTAAAGAAAAGGCACCACATATTGTTAGCCTAACTGAAACAAAATTAACACCAAGGATGTCGAACGATACCCTGAACCTAGAGGAATACAATATATGGAGAAAAAGTAGGAACTTAAAAAAAGGAGGAGGAATTATAATATTAATAAAGAAAAATTTGCAAGTCAACGAAATAGAACTAGGTGTACCCTCACAGGTAGAACTAATCGCAGTAGACATTAGTGCATCTGAAGGGAAAGTAATTGTGGCAAATTTATACTTGCCACCCAGATCAAACCTTTGGGAAAAAGGCTAATATGAAGACCTGGCAGAGAGCACAATTCAAAGTTTAAGAGCATTACTACATAGAATGGAGGAGAAATCGGAAAGAATTATACTAACCGGAGATTTCAATACAAATATAAATTGGAAAACTCTACATATAAAAAGCCAGGAAAGCTGTTGGGACCAAAAGCTCCTGGACCTTGTGCAGGAGTTTTTCCTAAAGCAACATGTAAAAGAAAGCACCACAAAAAGAGGACTTCATGTACTAGATTTTATATTTACGAGGGGAGAAAATGATATTGACAATATTATGTATCACCCTCCATTCGGCAGAAGCGACCATGCAGTATTAAATTACAAATTCAGGATTGCATATGACATAGTTAAGAGTAACCTAATCTCTCCCTCACCTTACGTACAAAAAGGGCAACTATCATGACCTAAAGAAATACTTCTTAGAAATAGATTGGGAAAAAGAGCTGAGAGGACAAGATTTAAATGTTATATATAGAAAATTCTGTGAACTTTAGGAAACAGTAATCCAAAATTACATCCCTCGGCACAAAGAAACAGTAATGAAAATAAAGAAATGGTTTAATAAAGAATGTAAAAACACAAAAGAAAAAGGACTTGTTGTGGAATAGATACAGAAGACACAATAGTCTATCTATCTATCTATCTATTGCCAGACGCCTTAATCCCGTTGGGGTGGCCACAAACAAATCGCCTCCACGTCGCCCTGTCTCCCTCCATTTCACTGCCCTGCTCCCAACTCACACCCCCCTCTCTCATATATCTCTCCACTCCATCCCTTCATCTCATCCTCGGCCTCCCTCTCCCTCCCCCCCTCCACCTCACTCACTCTCCTCGTCAGTCTCTCACCCCCCATCCTCTCCACATGGCTAAACCACTTCAGTGTGTTCCTCCTAACGCTTCCTATCACATCCACATCCACACCACAATGCTCCTTTATATCCTCATTTGTCAGCCTGTCTCTCCATGTGACTCCACAGGCTCCTCTTAAATAACTTATTTCCACTGCTCTCACTCTTGACTTGTGTCCTTCCAACAACGCCCAAACTTTACTTCCATACGTTAGAAATGGTGTCACAATACTGTCAAGTAGTAACTTTTTCACTTCCATGCTCACTTCCCTGTTTCTTATCACTACTTTCAAGGAACCAGCAACCTTTCTTCCTTGTTGTACCTTTCAAGCATTTCATCCTTAAAACTTCCATCCTTACTCATCACACTATGCAAGTACTGAAACGTACTGACATTTTCCATTTCCTCACCATCCAACCTAACCGTATCTTCATTGACTTCACCCCTCCCAAAGACCATCACCTTACTCTTCCCTACATTCACCTTTAGATTCTATTTCTTACACACCCTCCCAAACTCATCCACCAAGCCTTGCGGCTCCCCTTCGTCTTCACTTAACAACACAGTATCATCTGCAAACAACAGTACAGGGAGTTTCCAAACACTACTCTTTCTCACTAGGGCCACTCCAACATCCACTGCCCTAACTTGTATCTCTTTAATTACCCCATGTATGTACAGATTGAACAACCATGGAGACATGATACATCCCTATTTCAACCTAACCTTCAAAGAGAAAAATTCAATCAGTTCACCATCCACACGCACTGCAGTCTTAGCACCATCATACATACTCTTCACAGCATTCAACATTTCCCACCTACTCCACATATTCTTAATACCTTCCACAATCCTTGTCTATCCACCCTGTCATATGCTTTCTCCAAATCCATGAAGGCCGCATACAACTTCTTTCCCTTCTCTAGAAACTTTTCCACTAATGATCTAAGAATGAATATCTGATCTACACAACCTTTTCCCTTCCTAAAGCCTCCCTGTTCTTCTCCAACTAATTCATCTGTTGTTTCCCTAACTCTGTCAATAAGTATCCTACCATACACTTTTCCTATTACACTAAGAAGACAAATGCCCCTATGATTACCACACACTTCTTTTCCCCCCTTTTCCTTTGTACAATGGAATAATTATACCTGACTTCCAATCCTATGGGACTCTACCTTCCTCCCAGGCCAATCTGCACATCTTCCACATCTATTCTAATACTATCTCTCCCCCATGCTTCAGCATTTCACCACACACTCCATCAATTCCTGGAGCTTTCCCCAATTTGACTTCCTTCATTGCTTCCACAACTTCTATCCTACTGATTTCTTCCTGTCTTCTCAAATCTCTCCTACTCCCAGCCATTCCCCAGCCACTTATACTCGCATTACTTCCATTCTCTATGTTCAACAATTCCTTAAAGTGTTCTCTCCATCTTCTAGCTTTTTCTCCCTTCTCCACTAGTAATCTACCATTTTTATCTTTCACTTCCCTACTAACTTCACTGCCACCCTATCTTACTCTCTTCATTTCTTTCCAGAACATTTTCTTACAGTTCCTCCACTTTACACTCAAATTCCATCCACATTCCTCATCCACTCTCTTCTTACACTCTCTTACTAATCTATTCAGTGAGAGGGCATATAACAACTATAAACAGGCAAGAAACGAATACACAAGAATAAGGACAAAAGCCCAAAAACAATTTGAGGAAGACATCATAAACAAAAGTAGTGATCACCCGAAGCTGTTTTACAGCTACATCCGAAGCAAAACCAAAGTAAAAAATAAAATACAATCCATTACGGATGAAGGAATCCTCTACACACAAGAAAATTTATTTGTGAAGCACTAGATAAGAATGTCCAATCAGTTATTACAAAGAAAATAATTTTGAGAGGGATGATATGGAACATGCATGCCCAAACATATTACCAGATATACAGATGTCAGAAAAAGAAATACAGGAGGAGTTAAGTGTATTAGACAAATGAAAAGCAAATGGTCCCGACTAAATTTCATGTTGGGTGCTACATGAATGTGCAAGAGAGTTAAGTAGACCATTATCTTTAATATTCAAGGAATCCTTTGGTCAAAGTAAAGTACCTAATATTTGGAAGAAAGCAAACACTGTTCCCTAATTCAAGAAAGGGAATAGACAAAATCCACTCAACTACCGACCAGTATCACTAATCAGTTTTGTAAGAAAGGTACTGAATAGCTGATAACAAAAGTTTGGGTAAACCATCTAGAAGAACACAATATGATAACAGAAAGGCAATTTGGTTTCAGAAAGAGAAAATCGTGTATTACTAATCCATTAAGCTACTATGACAGAGTTGCAGAAATATTAGAGAAAAGAGAAGGATGGGTGGACAGTATCTATCTAGATTTCAAGAAAGCATTTGACAGAGTACCGCACAAAAGACTTTTATGGAAACTGTGCCATCAAGGAGGAATCCGAGGCAAATTGTACTGTTGGATGAAAGATTTTCTCAGAAAAAGGGAAATGAGAACAGTACTAAGAGGAAATTACTCATCATGGAGGGAAATGACTAGAGGAGTTCCAGAGGGCTCAGTGCTGGCACCAATTATGTTTTTAGTGTATATAAAGGACATAGATAGTAAGATTGGAAGTGAAAGCTATTTAAATATGTTTGCTAATGATGCAAAAATACAAAGGAGAATTACTAAAACAGACTCTTATCAAGAGCTACAAGAAGAAATGAATAAACTTCATGAATAGAATAATACATGGTATATGGATTCACTGTGGACAAGTGTCATGTAATCAAGTTTCGTAAAAGTGGGAAAAGACCAGATTGGGATTATAAGTTAGGAGGTAAAACCCTACACATATCAGAAGGAGAGAAGGACTTAGGTGTAATTATCAACAACAGACTATCTCCGGCTGATCACATAAGTGAGAAGGTAAGGAACATGTATACACTACTTGCAAATATAAGAATAGCATTCACATACATAAATGAAGACATGCTGAGAAAGATAACATCTTTCATCAGACCAACCCTGGAGTATGCATCAGTAGTCTGGAATTCTCGTCTCAAGAAACACATAGATAAGATTGAAAAAGTTCAAAGGGCAGCTACAAGATGGGTACCAAACCTAAGGGATCTAAGCTACGGGGAAAGACTAGAAAAACTAAATCTGCCAAAACTACAGGGGAAGAAAAGGAGGAGACATGATTATGCTTTATAAATGCATGTCAGGGAAGGAGAAAATAGACATAAATGAATATTTAACCTATGTGGAAGCATCAGCAAGAGGACTCTGCAAAAAACTGCATAAAAAAGAGAGGCGATAAAGAAGTAAGGAAGTTTAGTTTCCCAAGTAGGGCAATTGATCAGTGGAATACACAATCGAATGAAATAGTGTGTGCCAAAACAATTCATATATTTAAGGTTTATGATAACAATGGTTTAAGACACGGGACAGTACGAGCTTGACTCATTGCTGTAAAGATACAGTTAGGTAAGAACAATTAGGTAAGAACACACACATGCACGCACGCACTCGAGCAGGGTTAATGTTGGCCCACAAGTTGTTGCCATCAAACGTACGAGGAAAACTGTTTTCGAATGCTTACAGATTTCTGTTCTAGACAATGACGAAAGATAGCATGTGAGTGAATTTATGCAAAGGAGAAGTGGCGATGAAGTTTATCCTTCTTTCATGCACATCCTTCAGGTTAGAGAGTAAAACAAATATGTCAATAGGACACGTTAGGGTCACAGAGTAGTACCGATAAACTCTCATCGATGTTTATTATACTCTGTGGCTCCATACGCTAAGTATACTAGGTCACTGTTTATTAAATTATCATCAATAACTTGACATATTTCGCAAGCAGCAAATCGATTTATTCAGATTATCTTCCCAGCATTATCACTACAGAAACACAGTCCAAACCAGAGAAAATAACATTTCTGCATACTGAACAACACACCCATCACCAGCATTAACAGACACATCACAAAGTTCAACATCTTACTCATCGCAGAAGACAGTACAACCCAAAATTTACACTGGAGTTTACCCGCCTCATATGACAACAAGAGAGACTTTAAATACAACTCACCTCTCTCACAAACACAAGACACTATCACTCGGCGCCCAACTCTAAACAATGAGATCCACAACAAAATTAGTACATATGAAATGGGAAAACAGGACATCGTAGCAGCATCTAGAGACTCCACAGTTCCCTCTCGGCTCTACATAGTATTTCACAATATGACTAAATCACAAACTGCACATCCAAGACCCACGCCCCCATCACCTCCAGCACTCAATACATTCCTTCCCTCAAACACGCAAGCATACTCAAACTACACAAAGATATGTCAGTTAAATCTAACACCCGCTAAGTCTGAGAAACAACACTTTCAACATAGGCAATACTTTCCACTCGATCACAATGCAACCCCTTTCAATCCAGAACTGACACGTACGGTAACATTTTTAACCCGTTACGTCCCAACCACTTTTGCACCTCCGACACCCCCCAGTCCCGACCATTTTGGGAAAATTTTTTTTTTGGCTAAAACCTCCGTTTTGGGTGAGAAACATCGAAAATTCATAGAGAAATCGCTCACCTGAGGTTTAAAATACTCGATACAGGTAGGAGTACCTCCTTACCTTACTGGGTTTTCTAACAGGTGGGCACCAAAGAAAACGAGTTCTATGGGAGGGTAACTATTTCACACCACTCCTAAACGGTATTTATTTATTTATTTGGTACGAATTTATATGTAGTATGAGAGTATATTGGTTTTCAAACAGTAATATAGGCATTATAAGCATTGTTTCACTCACTAACTCATCACCATTCCTGACCTTCTTTTGCCACATTACCTGATCATCATTTATGACTGTTTCTTCCTCTAATGCTATGTAAACTTTGTCCTCCACATTGTCATCGATTGGGGAATCACTCTGGCCCTGAATGTCTTTATTGGCCAGGTCACTGGTAATAGGTGAATTGCCGAGAGAATGTGGTGTGGGGGGGGGAGGTTATGCGGTGTAAGGCATTGTCCCTGCCTGGCATCTTGTAGAGGAATAGAGGAAGGTGTCCAGTGTATATGTACGAAAAATCTCACACAAAAATTGAAAATTGTGCAAATTAGGGACCTTGCAATGAACGAGTTGTCGGTTCTGGGAAAACATGGCCAGTGCACTCTGCCATGTACTTAAAAACTTACGGTATAATTATCTTTTAATTTAATTTATCATTTGCACTGAACAAGATGTGATAACTTTAATTCTTTGTGGCTGGAGGGAAGGAGCCGCCATGTTGGCGATGACGTCAGCATTCACACTGCAGACGACGCTCTAATCCATCACACAATACTTTACCAGTAACAGAGATGATAGTTGTACCTACATGGCCACCGTAGATCCAAACTACCCCCTTCAGGTATGTTGTGAAGGAATATTTTTCATGGTGTAAATGGGTGGTACCTGTTAGGTAAGTAATTTGTGGTGAAATCGACCAGAAGCAGCTTTACAGCTACACCATTCCCAAGTGGTGCTCATACCTCATGAGGTGAGAAGTGTTAAATGTATGCTGTACAGTATCAGGTGTATAAGTTTATGATGGTATTATGCTCATATCATAATATCTGACCTCTTCATTATTAGTGTTCTGAAGAAAAAAAAGTTTCAGTGACTCAACTACGGTACTTCATGGGAGTGTGGCGAAATACCGAATCAGCGGTCATTTACAGAATCAACACCGAATTGGCTCTTTTTAATTGGTAAGTGTTATAGATTTTATCACCAAAGAGGTTCATACTCACCTAATTATTCGAAATCTGGTGAAATTTTTGTATTTAATTTACCTTTTAAAAAAAAATCCGGATTCACAGCGAAAATGGGCTAAAATTAGCGGAAGTGTTTCTCCTTTAGCTTAACAGCTTGCCTTGGCAGACTTTTGCTTTGTATAAATATTAATTTACCATACAAATGCACTTATTTACCCTTAAAATCAGTATCTGTGCAAAACAGAAGTCTGTCAAGGCATTTTGGCGATCTAAAGTAGAAATACCTGCTAACCTTAGCACGTTTTCGCTCTGACTCCTAATATTCTATTAATAATTAAATAAAGCATAGTTTTTTTTACTGAATTTCAGATAATTAGGTGTGTTTGAAGCTATATGGTGAAGAATATAATATTTTCACAACAGTAAAGACTGCATTCCAGAACTGGGAACTTCCGACGAGCTGCCAGCCACCACTGTTTTCGTTTATTGTTATTGGCTAGTATACAGAGGAATAATTTCCCTACTGTGCTTTTGTCAGTGCACTTACACATTGGAATGAAACATTAGCAATTATTTCTCTTGTCACTGGACATTCTTAGAGGTCAGAAATAAGCACAGTGTATCCTGGCTAAACGTTAACAAAGCAGACTATGCTGCCTCAGTGTGAGAGGCGACGTCACGACCAATCACAGGCCGTTTCAGTGTCACGTGATTTTTCGGCTACTTTATCTATGATTTTTTCATGTTTCTGCACATTTTTATTGGAAATAATGGTTGACATAGTTATTTTCTGAGTATCTTTTACCCATACAAGTATCTAACTTCAAAAAAAATTTTGACCGGAAACTCGTCCATTGCAAAATGTACTAGTACGTCGATGGGACTGGCAAATGCAAAATGTTGCAATGTACCCATATGTCGATGGGACGTCTCGAGTTAAGAAAACAAAGAATTCTACTTGCACAGCACTGGATGGCACTACAAACTTGCAACTGAAACATTTACGACCACAAGACATCCCGTCCATCACAAAACATTTGCAACTACTCATATGCACACTGTAGCATTCCCACTATTTGGAAACATGGAATATTTATCATTATACTCAAATCAAACAAAGACCCAACACACCCTTATTAACACAGACCCAAAATCCTACTCAGTACATCATCCAGAATAACTAAATGCTGATTTTCAATAAAGTCACTCCCCATGTCCCCATTCTTCTTCACAGCACACTACAAGCACTTTACTGACAAATATTACACAATAGCATCGGATGGCATCAACTCTGTGACACTCGAAAACGTACCTTCTTACACCATTATATACTATTAAAGCCTTCGACATTATCCCCCAGCACAAAGTAATTTCCATCACATACGACGGAAACATGGGGAACAACAACAAATGTTGACTTGCACCTATTTGTCTGGTGCACACGTACATTTTACATTCCAGGCAAGTCATCACAAACATGAAATTTCCCCACTGGAGTTCCACAGGGCTCAGTTCTCTCAACCACCAACAAACATTGACTTTTAGGAAAATGACATCACCATACCAACCACATACAACACTGCAGACACACCTTGCACACTGCAAGAAGACTACCTCAGAACACTGAGATTTGGGTCGAGGCCAACAGGTTGACGATCACCCCAGCCAAGTCCATCACCGCATTCATCATCAGCAGTAAACATGAAAACAGGTACTCCCCCACATCACACTTAAAATGTACATTTGTCACATCATCTCACAACTGAGATCCTTGAAGTGACATATAAGACTACAAAAATTTACTTCAGATCAGTGATATATTATGTCTCCCCGACATGGGATCGCATCCTACTTTACCTAATACCTACTAAGACATATTGCAAGTAGTACAGAAGAACGCCCTGCATATCACCAATGGCTGCTCTGAAACCACTTGCACAGCTCACTTACACTCTGGAAAAGAAGTTCTCCCCATCAGAGAACACCTTGATATGAGAGGCACACAGTTCTATGCAGCAGCCTGTTTTGATTCACAACATCCCTGTTATTACATGACAGACACTCAACTCGTATAGACACATAAAACAATCATCACACAACCAATAACAAACTTCTACAACAAAATCCCATCTCCAGACATTACAACACTATCGATGAAGAAACATCTACACACTCACCGCACGTCCATATTCCATGGCTCTTCCTCTGTCATCCAGGCATCGGAGATGCCCTTAGAGATGATCAGGACCCTCTAGCTAGGCCTAAAGCAGGACATCACCCAGCCCTTCTCAGCTACCAGCTTAGACTTTTGATTTTGTCAGAATCACAAATGACACGTGCCTAGCTTAATGTAGCACTGTATAGCACATGTCACACAATCATGCAGACACAATGTACTGTATCACTGGTGAGGGGTACCTATGGGACTACGTCATGGGGGAGGTTGGTTACCCTACCTGCTGTCGACGGGTGTGCTCGATCAGTCGGACTGAGGTTGAACAACGAAGACAACGATGGGTGAGATGGTGATCAGTGGTGGTGACCATCATCCACTCGCTTCTACTTCTTCCTTCACTTTTATCATTTATCTGTTTCTGCCCTCCTCTCTCTCATCCTTGCAGTTAGTTTTATTACTCTTCTACCCAACTTTATGTGAGTCTGCACTGAATAACAGACCTAATTTTTTCCAGTAACCTATGAAACCCTTTACAATGCTGGGTATTAACAATATAGCCAAGTAATGGAGTGATGAGAAGCTCACTTTGGTACCCCTTTTGATAAAGTGGAGATGCAAATGCAGCGTACATTCAGGAACCAAACATCTACACCCTTTTCCTGGCCTCGCTGTGGCCAGGTGCTGTCTGCCGTAAGGGAATATCAGTTCACTGCATAGGACGGCCCTGCAGGAGTGGTTAGCAAGGTTGTCTAGCCAGACACACTGGGGTTACTGAAAAAGAAGGGATACATTGGATACTGATATAGAAGCAAAGACTCAAAAATAGAACATTTATCAGCAGGATGGCAACTGAAAGGAACCACATATCCATTCAATGATCATTCATGCTTTCGAAATTCTCCTTCTTTTCACAGATAAATGATCCACTTAAAATCCAAATTAATGCCTGGGAAACAATAAATATGTTGTCACCAGCTTAGCAGAGGAAGGGTTGTAACCCTCGTTATAAACATCCCCAAACATATGTACAATCTAAGACAAACTAATTCCCAGTTCCGTCTACAGAATATTTACAGCTGGCGAAATACAATGAAAACCTTATCTTTCCTAGTGCATGGTTCAAATGGTTCAATTTTTTCGTTATATATTCGCCAACCTTTGGGAAGATAGTTGTGTCTTCCATTGTATATACATACGGGGTTCGATCGATGATCCGACCATACGTTTTTTTCTCTTAAACCAAGGGGGGTAAGGGGATGCGGCCAGTGGACCGTGACATTGAATCCTTGGGTGCATGCTCGAATATGTTCGGAGTTGCCGCCCAGTCCAGTCGCTGCCAAGCAACATGCATTTGAGGACGTTCTACTTGCTCATTGCATTATCATCAGTTGATCAACCAATCCTTCCTTTTACCTCCAGGTACCCCTCTCTCTTTTCACCCATCCACCCATTCATTTATTAATCCATTTATCGTGTTTTCTATCTCTCCCTCCATCCAACCTCTTATCTATCCATTCCTCCTTCCATCCATCCAGCAGTGTGTGTGTGTGTGTGTGTGTGTGTGTGTGTGTGTGTGTGTGTGTGTGTGTGTGTGTGCGTGCGTGCGTGCGTGCGTGTGCGTGCGTGTGCGTGTGTGTGTGTGTGTGTGTGTGTGTGTGTGTGTGTGTGTTTGTGTGTGTGTGGCTGGCTAGAGGGTTTGTGTAAATGGTCAGAGTAGTTGTGGGAAGCAGAGGACTGGCAACGCTACCATGACAATGATATAGCCCACTCATCCCATCTCATCCAGGATTTTTTTGCCAAACAAAGGATTACACAGGACCAGCAGGCTCTCTACAGTATTCTCTTGACATGGACCCCTGCATCAGTTTGTACAGCACCCTACCCGTATCCCTGGCCGCCATGGAGAGAGCTCCAACATACTTGGCCCCTTCCTTAAAACTAATCCTTCTCCTTACACTGTTAATCTTTTCTTTCTGTTGGGCTCCTCTGATCACAACGTTATTACCTTAACCTGTCCTATCGTTCCAGTATGGCCTGTGGACCCTCCAAAGAAACGTCGTCTGTGGCACTTTGGAGCTGAGGATTGGGAGGCCCTATGGCAGTATTTCTTTGATTTTCCCTAGAATGATTATTGCTTCCATGGCCAGGAGCCATCAGAGTGTGCCTTGTGGATTATGGAGGTTATTCTCTCGGGCATTAAAGCATACATTCCTTTCTCATATCCTTTGACTAATGCATGAAAGCCTTGGTTTAATTACGTTTGTTCTAATGCTGTCCGCAACAAGGGAAGGGCCTATAAAAGGTACCGGAGCCAACCCACCCCTGAATCACATCATTTTTATGTTTCTGCCCAGAATCGTGCTAAGTCTGTTCTTCGCTCTGCTGAAATTAATTTCATCCATACTAAATGCTCCCAGCTCTCCAACTCGAATTCTTCTCGCTCCTTCTGGCACCTCGCCAAAAATATTTCTAACAACTTTACCTCATCATCCTTCCCTCCTCTTTTCTACTCTGATGGTTCTGTAGCTATTTCTTCTACTGATAAAGCAGATCTCTTCACTCAGACTTTCTCCTCCAATTCCACCTTAGACGATACAGTGCTGTTCCTCCATCACTTCCCCCCGCTGACTTCCTCATGGCTGACATTATACTTTCTTCAGCTTCCACCTTAGACGAAGCCGGTGCTGTTCCTCCATCACTTCCCCCCTCTGACTTCCTCATGGCTGACATTTAAATTTCTTCAGCTGATGTATTCTCTGCTATCACCGGTCTCAATACTGACAAGGCAAATGGGCCTGATGGAGTCCCTCCTGTTGTTCTCAAGAATTGTGCTTCTGTGCTTAAACCCTGCCTAGGCAAACTCTTTCGCCTTTGTCTATCAACTTGTACCTTTCCTTCTTGCTGGAAGTTTGCTCTCATTCAGCCTGTCACAAGGAAGGCTGACCATTCTCAGCCCTCTAACTATCGTCCAGTTGCTTTAAAATCCTGTATCTCAAAAGTTTTCGAGTCATTTCTTATTCAAAAAGTTTTAAAGCATATTTCCTATCACAACCTTCTTTCTGATCATCAGTATGGGTTCCGTCAGGGACGCTCCACTGGCGATCTTCTCACCTACATTTCAGACACCTGGTCATCCTCCTTTCGGGACTTTGGCGAAAGTTTTGCCATTGCACTTGACATCTCAAAGGCTTTCGATCGAGTCTGGCATGAATTTTTAATTTTCAAACTGCCCTCTTACGGTTTCTATCCATCTATCTGTGCCTTCATCTCTATCTTCCTTTCTGGTCGTTCTATAGCCGCTGTTGTAGACGGCTATCGTTCTTCTCCTAGATTATGAACAGTGATGTTCCTCAGGGCTCTGTCCTATCACCAACTCTCTTCCTTTTATTCATCAATGATCTTCTAAGCTGTACTTCTAAACTATCCTCTCGTACGCTGATGACTCCACTCTTCACCTTTCCATTCGGTTCCTGCAACGTCCATCTCAACAGTTACTTCAAAAAACAAGGGATGAGGCTATGGCACACCTAATGTCTGACTTGGTTCGTATCTCTGACTGAGGTAAAAATAATCTGGTTGTTTTTAATGCATCAAAGACTCAGTTCTTACACCTGTCAACCCGACAAAATCTTCCACAGTTGTACCAACTAATGTTTAATAATATTCGTGGCCTTTGATTCCTACTTCCTAGCATTAAAAAAAAAAAAAAAAAAAAAAAAAAAAACTTTGGCTATTTCCTAAACTGAAGATGCCTCTAAAGGGTTCGAGATTTGATTTCACAAATGATGTAAAGACAAATGCGACCAAGATCTTGTTGGCGGTCCCTAAACTCAATTTTCCAAAGTGTTTCCAGGAACAGAAGTACGGCTAGGTTAAGTCTGTTGAGTCCCAAGGGGCATACACTGAAGGGGATGGAAGTCTGAACTCAGTAAACTTTTCTTCATCGTCATACACACATACATACATGTATTCATACTACATATACATACATACAAACATATTTGCTCCTGCGTGGGGTATGATTCATGTGAAGAGGATCCCCACATACAGCTCTTTTCAACGGGGTGGAGTTGAATACTTTTTTATTAATCCTCCTCCTCTTCCTGTCTCCCTCAAACCTGCCTCTCTTTGCTGCACTGTTGCATCTTTATCTTTTTATTGTCATTTTTTCAATGGCCACTGTTCCTCTGAACTGTCTGTTTGCAAGTCTCCTCCATTAAGGTTGGCGCGTAACATCCGTCTGAGTGCAAACTCACCACTTTTTCGTCAAGTTCTCTAATGCAAGAGTTAACCGATACTCTCAGTTTTTCAGGTATGCAACTTGTCACTTCTGGAACCGTCTGCCTATGACCTCCAGTCTTTTATGCATAATGTGTAAAGACATAAAGAAATGAACGTATCTTGAATTTTGCTCTTATTTTTATTTACTTATTTTTTGATGGAAAATTTGTTGCGGGTTTCTAGTTTTTGGTTCCTTCTTCCTTGAAAACAAAAAATCCATCCCTTTATTTCCTACTTTCGTCAATTCTTTTGTTTTTTTTTAAGCTAGGAAGAAAGAACCAAAGGTCACGAGCCCGCAATAACTGTTCCTTCCAAGAGAAAAACAAAATACAAGAGAGAGCCAAATTTAAGATCCAGTCATTTCGAGATGCTGGACACACTGCGTTTGAAAGACTGGAGATCATAGGAAGCAGGAAATACAGACAGAGGGAGACAGTTCCAGAGTTGACCTGTTGTATAAATGAAGGACTGGGAGTAATGGTTAACTCTTGCATTAGAGAGCTGGACAGAAAAGGGATGAGAGTTTGCTGCTAGGCAGGTGATACGCACCTGTCGTAGAGATGGAGGAATGCAAGCGGACAGTTCAGAGGAGCAGTGACCATTGGAGTAGCGACAGAAAAGAGATAAAGATGCAACAGTGCGGGGAAGAGACAGAGGTTGAAGGGAGCCAGTAAGAGAAGGACAGATGATGAGACGAAAAACCTTTGACTCCACCCTATTGAGAAGAGCTGTATGTAGGGAACCTCCCCACACATGCGAGTTGTACTCCACACAGGAGCGGAAAGAACACGTGTATAGAGTCAACAATTGTGCAGGAGTAAAGAAGGAACAGAGTTGGCTTAGTACACCTAATCTCTTGGAAGCAGATTTTACAGGAGATGTAATATGATCTTTCCAAAATAAGTCCCGAGTGAATGAAACCCCAAGCATGTTCAAGGATGATGCAGGATTAACCTCCATTGCCTTTTTTTTTTTTTTTTTTTTTTTTTTTAGTTTTATAAACATATTCAATTATTGTACAGCATCAACCATTTCTTGGTCTTCCACATCTCCACGTTCCCTTACGTTCATATCAGTCCTCTGTATGAGACCAGACTATATAACCTCTTAAGCTCACCGAATGTGGACTTAGTAGCGTCCAAGTTGATCGATACCTTCCTATTAATCAAGCTGGAACTGTGCTTCGTTGTTATAGTGCATGACTTTAAATTGCTGAATAAATTTTTAACTTAGCATAATGAAACATTATTCTTTACAGAACACTGAACCTGCAATATTTTTTTCTTATTGTTGTTGAAGTATATAACTATTTTCAAAACATGTTAAGCACAGTATCAATATTCGTGACTATCATCATGATCATGAACATGACAACCATTTTTGTAACACTATTCCCCCTGTTATATATAACATATTATGATCCAGAAAAAGCGAAGGCAAAAAGTTACAAATCTAGAGCAGAACTATCATTAGTAGGTGAGCTGCGATCCCAGACAAAATTAAACACACTTATTAACACTGTTCATTCAGCCATAACACACATACAGTAGTTATACATTACACATGCAAACGAGAATGTGCTGTTAATAGTATGGATGGTAAGTATTGATTTACATATTGAGCATAAGTTTTAGATGCTGCGGTATCTTTAGGAGCAGCCCTGTCCGTTTCTTTGTCACTTGCAGAGTTAGTGATTTTAATGAAGTTCCATATTAGTGCCTTGATGTTGCTTCGCCACGTCCGTTACGTTAGCGAAGCTCTATATTATGACCCGGAAGCCTCACCAATTATTCCTTGACAGTCTATGTTGTGCTTCGAAAACTAAATTGTTAAGTATTGTATACATTATATTTATTAGTAACTGAGCGCATTTATTATAGTGTTTGCAGATAGCATTATAAATCTTTTTGCATCTAAAGAGTGCGATGACTTACAAAAGTGAACATGACTGAGAATCCTGACTGTATACAATTATCCCCATTCAGCTAACAACGTATTGTACATAGCATTATCATCGTCTCTAGACTACTTAACTAACACTAGGATAGACTTTTCAAACTTGCGGAGTCGGATGAAACAGTCTAAGGATGGTATTCTCGTGCAGTTAGAAAACTTACTAACACCTCCTCCGTGCCGGTTTATTTCTGATTCTGCACTGTTACTATATTCTTGTGTGTTATTCATGGAATCGGTGTTGATATTAAAAATGTATAATAAAAACGGGACATTAAAGGGTAGCTAGTTTGGAAAATAAATCGATAAGGAAGACGTGCCGGGGAGCCTCAGTACCCGGCGAGAATACGGGCCTTAGTTATGAAACAGAATTGATATCCTTGGTTACTAGTCAAACCAACCCTCCAATCTGACTATGCTTGGCCATCAACTGAGGTGAAAGGAATTAGGAACTTTGTCAAAAGAATATAACACAACTATAGCAGCCGTCTCACCTACGCTGAATAAAATATAGGGGAAAAGGAAAATAATAAAATCTTATATACGCCACCGTCATAAAAGGATAAAGCTCTTTAGGAGTGACGTCTGTTTTCCTTTATACTGGATATCTATGAGGCAAATTAGGAGAGTTACCCTACATTACCGGGTTAGAAACATTCATTAGATTATGAGGACAGCTGCACAGCATATTCAGATTTCCTATTTGGATGAAGTGTTGACAAGATTCTTTGTTGTTTTCATAGGCTAGCTTATATAGTGGCAATAAGAGAATAATAATTGCTTCTAAAAATACTTGTAAATTAAGGGTTACATAATTATACCCGACAATGCGTATAACTTTGATTTTACGGAATATTATGATATGATATGATATGATAGCCAAGCGTTATTTTAGTAAATGATGTTATTTTTGTATGGTTATTTCAAGCATGATGTTCGTAAATATTTGCTTTATGATGATCACACGTACCTTGGTCTTCCCCAAAAAACAGTCATGTAAGCACTTCCCAACACGCGAAAACTACTGAACGCCGTTACCGCACGGGTCAGTTTTGTCTAAGTTACCGGAAATATGAGTAGAGTTAACATTTGACCTCAGGAAGTAGTTACATACCTGCTAGGGTGTGCACGGCATGAGGTAAAAACATGTATTATGCCGAGTTGTAGAGGTTTTACTGTATAAACATCGAGGGTGACTGGCAAGGCAAAGCTCCCCCCCCCCCTTCCACATTTAAAAGATCAACGCTTCTCTAATTGTCATCCGAAATTTATGGTATAAAAACTGTCCAGCGATCAGGGTATTCACTTCATAGCCGAAAGGTCCAGAGTTCGTATCCCTGTCAGGACGAGATGGATAGGCAGTCTCGTAACACCCAATATCCCTGTTATTAATTTGCAGTGAATAGTAACCATCAGTCAAAGGTCAAGGTCACAGAGAAAGATCAGAGTTCAAGACAAGTAGAAACAATCAACTCGGTCAACTCTGATCCGATTTGAACCAAAATTGGTGGAAGGGATAATAGTTTGGCAAGAAGGAAGTAATTCGATTTCTAGAGTGACCTGAAAAAGGCCAAGGTCACAGACCCAGGTCACATACTCAGCCCTTAGATTACCTCGTAAACGCTGGTCATGCACTATGTGAGCTGTCTTTTTTTATGTAATTTTTTGTAAGAAATCTACACTTAACTAGTTCAGATGCAGTTAATACTAATATCACTTTCCTTTAGGACGTCTGAATGTAAGTGATGAGATATAATAGGTCCGTATCTTTAGTGGTAGGTGGTGGCGACCATCATCCACTCACTTGATGTAGTGCTGCCTACTTCTTGCTTAGCCTTTATCTTTTTTTTCTTTTTTTTTTCGTGCTGCCCTCCTCTCTTCCTATTTCTCCCATCTTTCCTGTCACTTCTTATTGCTTTTCTTTCCTTTACAGGTGGCATTACATTGAGTGACAAGCCAAATAGCCTCCTGTAAGCCAAGAAACCATTTACAACGCTGGGTGGTAACCGTATAAACAAACCATTCGTGCTCCCTACGTGTCAACAAGTGGGTTGGTGGAGGGTTAGTGCCCCTCCCCGTAAAACAAATAACTCAGAAGTCAATGGCCACCCCTTACAGGATCATGGCGTCTGGCAATAGATAGATAGATAGATAGATGGATCTTTAATTTTTACCGAAACGTTCTCTAACAATTTCAGCAAGACCACTTGATAAATATACCGTATATTTTATTCTTGCTATTGCAGGTCGATGTTATTCGAAATGAAGGGGTTAATAAAAGTTACGTTTAATCTCCCTACTTCAAGAAGCCTCCACAGGCTTAACAAAATCGTTTTGATATTGCAAGAATAATGGGTAAAATACTTAATGGTAATGAAGAGATTAACCAACTTAACCTATTATTTGCATCTAAGTTAAAAAGACTATGACTCGTTATGATAAAATATTTGTTTTCGTTTATTCTATTCTTCTATAAATTCATACCTACTTTATAAATACGTCTTGTGTGTGAAAAACGATTAGGTAGAACAGTTTTGCTGCGAACTATTTACATATCTGTTTGGAAACTGGTGTTGACACATTTTTATCATCCATCATAACTCTGAAACTGTGTTTGAAGTTTGTCCAACTTTTTGCACAATCTGTTATACATACGTGTCCGTTGGGAACTGCCAGGATGGCTGGCTAGTGTACTCTCTCTCTCTCTCTCTCTCTCTCTCTCTCTCTCTCAACCCGTCCAATATTAACACAACACTCACCCCTCCCTTGACAACAGGTTAACTAGAGCAGAACGCAATGCCACACTGAGAGTAAAGGCTCAGTGCTCTTTAAAGCTGCATTGCTACTTTACCATTTCAAGTTGCTGCACTTTCTTGCCTTGGAGCATGAATACATCCACCACAAAGCCCTGTTTCAACACTCACATTCGCGAGGGGAGAACGGGTGTTTTGTTTTGCCTGAAGTGTGTGTGTGTGTGTGTGTGTGTGTGTGTGTGTGTGTGTGTGTGTGTGTGTGTGAGAGAGAGAGAGAGAGAGAGAGAGAGAGAGAGAGAGAGAGAGAGAGAGAGAGAGAGAGAGAGAGGGAGGGAGGGAGAGCAAAATAACTGAAAATCTTCCAGTTTTAGCCAAGCTTCTAGGAAGGACTGAGGGTCGTCAAAAGGACTGTCTATTGTTTGGTGGAACAATAGATCATGGTTCAGGGTCATATGGGTAGGTCAAATTTTGACATAAGGTCAACTTGAACGGTTTTTATTTGATTTAGACCTAACGTGATAGAAAGGGAAAAGAGTGTAGGATTTGACTTTGAGAATAATCAGTCCAAGGTCAAGGTCACAGGACAAGGTCAAATTTCGACCCATGTGTATGTGTGTGCACATAATTTAAAAAGTTTTAATTTGATTCAGACTAAGGTTAGAGATTAGCTACTCAGACACATAGTTCTCCGGACTGTGTGATTTAGATAATGAGTGGTCGGATGGGATTTCTTGAGGTGCTAATATTTTAAAATTGCTTGAATTAATTTTTGATATAAGAATTGCGAAAAAAAAATTGTGTTTATTCATATCTAAAGAAGGGACAGATGCAATCTGAAACTCACACATGGTATTTCATTTTATATTCTATTGTGCACCTAAGTTTTGTATTGCTTTGGTAGTACATTGCACTAGCAGTGTGAAAAATTTCGTAATCCGTCATCATTTCTGGCAATACCTGATTAATGTACTATCGCCATTTTTATACACTGATTCCGGTACATCTAGATAGGAGGGATGAATGTTATCCTGGAGACTGATCTGCACCCCTCTCCTCATGTTGGTCATATCACTGCAACTGCTTCTGCTGAAACAAACGTTGTCTCGTAATCAATAAGTGTCATGGACAAAATTTTCTAATAATGTGAAGTTTTCTCAAACACTTGATAAAAATTCGAATGTGGTCTGCTGTCGAGCAGCCTCTGCGAAATCCCGCCTGTTATCTTGGGTGGCATCATACAAACAAACTGTTAAGATTTTTGTGAAAGGTTTCAACACAATAGGGAGAAAATTATTTAGAAAGTAATTTTTTAATGTAACTTTTTATATGTGACACAGAATAGTATACCCATTTTTCATCATACAGGTACTGCATTGACTCCTAAGCACTTCACGGACAGCTTTGCTAATCTCTCATTTTCCATTTAATTTTTTTTTTTGCGTTTTCATCATCTTGATGTCTATAATTTCCCAGGGGATACTTTTTTACAATCTTTTTTTTCAACAATATTCCAGCGTGTCCATCTGTTATAGGCTCTGTAATTTATTGTTTTGTTTTGTTTTTTCACTCCTAGGCATTTCTTTCACACTCCACTACTAGCATATTCCTGTCATTTTCCTGTCCTTGAAGTGTCACGTCGTACATTTTCATGCATCCCAGTTCACGTTAGAACAAAGGCTCCTCTGATCTTTATCCTCTTTCGTCTCTTGACTGCTGTACTGTTCCATTCAGCCTCAACAAATCTCCAAATTGCATCTCTCTGTCTTGTTACACTGTCAATGAAAGTGCGAGGGGGTTATGTGTTTAGTCTGAATTGTCCATCTGTCTCTTTGTCTAGCTGGCTGTTTGCAAGATTATTAAAATATGGAAGGAACCACACCAAATCTGCCATAGTGATTGAGGCTATTAAAGGAATAGATGATTTACTCATCATAGGTCACGGGGCAAATGCAGGATCAAGTTAAACAGGTCTGATCCAGTTTTGACCAAACGTGGAGGAAGGGTTGAGAGGCAGGATGAAAGCCTTGATTCAGTTTTAAGAATTATTGGTCAATGGTTACAGGGCAAGATCAAATGTTCGGTCCTTTAACTCAAATATATTTAAATCAAATTGGATCAAACCTGGTGGAAGGGTTTAAGGTTAGCTGAGGATCAAATGTCAGAACAAAACGTCAAAGGTCAATGACACAGGGGAATGTCAGCTTAAACATTTTCTATCCGATCTGAACCAAACTTTCCGGTGGGTTGAGGGCCAAGTAAGGATGAGGTAAATCATTTTAAGGGCAATCAGACAACGATCAGGGGTACAGGAGAGAGCCAAAAGTTCGGCCTTTAGCCCCTTCCACACGAAAACTGGGTAACTGTCATGTTCAAGCACATTGCTCATCAAACTCAAAGCATAAGGCTATGAGCAGTAAATTAGAAAAGAAGATGATTAATTTCATTACGTGTACGTGATTATTTTCCATCATTTTTGTGTTACCATACACGAAATCCACAAGCGCCCATTAATCATGTAGATGGGCCTTAAGCCGATTCTGTGGTGTGGGTGTTGTACTCTTTTAGTGATTCCCCTTGTTCTAGGTCTACTCTTCTTCCCCTCACCTCATCTGTTATCTGTTTAACAAATAACATCACCTGCTCATATCCGTTTATGCTGTATTGTTGAAATAATGATGTCCCCTGCCTTTGTTTGTTCCCTTAGTCAGATCACTTGCTAAAACCGCCTCAAAGAAACTTGGATTATTGTACAGAGTCTGTAACTTCTTCGCCGATGAGCAGTTAGCTATAATTTATAAGAGTCATGTGCGCTCTCAGCTTGAATATTGCTCACCCTTGTGGAATGGTTGTGGAGAGGTTGCATTACGACAACTAGACAAAACTCAGAATAAAGCTGTTAGAATCATTAACAACCCTGCCATTACATATAAACTACCTCCCCTGCAAGTAAGAAGGAATGTTGCCTCCCTTGCATTATTTTACAGATATTTTTTTGGCAAATGCTCAGACGAAGTTGCGTCCATGGTGCCACCTCTCCATGCCTTCCCTCGTGCTACACGGTCATCTGGTAGCGCTCATGACTAGAATGTCACTCAACCATATTGCAGTACTTCTGCCTATCAGAATTCTTTCATTCCCCGAACTGCATCTCTCTGGAACTCGCTTCCCCAGGGTTGTTTTCCTCCAAATTTCAACCCACAACTGTTCAAGTCTAACTGTTACAGATATTTTATGAGTAGAGGACACCAGTAATCTGGTGTATGGATTATTTTTTTTTCCCCCATTTGTTTTTCTTTCCTCCGTTCTGTTATATATATATATATATATATATATATATACATATATATATATATATATATATATATATATATATATATATATATATATATATATATATATATATATATATATAAAACTGCTTTTCATCGTTTCCACCTGACACCCAACAATATCTTTTCCATTCTTCTCTGAGCACTTCTTAGTTTACGTTCTAACGATCCTATTACCATCTGGGTTTTCGAGCCATAAGGTAGAAAAGGAAGGACACACTAAGAGTAACCGAATGACATAACGAGAAAGCAGTCGTTTTTCCTGCATGCCGCTATTTATTTTCCCTAGACGTCTGCACCTCACTTCCCTTCTTTTCTTAATTTAGGAGTCATAAATTGCAGCTGTCTAAACTGCCTGCCCACGTATTTGTCTTCTTTAACACATTCTAGGCATTCATTTCCGTGTTTGCGTGGAAGTGACTGAAAATATTTGATAAATACGGCTCGTGTTCTCTTCATATTCGTTTTCATGCCAACCTTTAGAGTCTCTCTGTTCAGATCCACTATCATTTTATGTAATTCCTCCTCTGATTCATTGAAAAGGACTGTCGTCATCAAACTGAAGATTCTTCAGTCTTTTACGTTATAGGTTAATGCCTTTTATATCCCAGTCAATTATTATAAACGTCCTCCTGGCATTCACTTAATAATGTGGGTGATATTGTGTCCCCTTGTCTAACAGCTCTCTATTCGTATCTTCTCGCAATCCTCATGGACTTTTACGGCAGAAATGTTATCTCTTAAATATATCCTGTATAATTTTAAAGTGAGTTTTTTTACATCTAAGCTTCGAATTGCACTCATCATTATCAGTGCTTCATCTCAGTGAAATGCTTAATCGTAGACAACAACTGCCATACACAAAGGATTTTATTTCTGAAAATTTGTGTATCAACTGGTTAATAACTTGAATACAGTTTTCCGTAGAGTAGCCACCACGAAATTCAACATTTTGGGGGGCCGGTTTATATGCAAAGCATGGCTCATTCGATTTATTTGAGCTTTTACGAAAAGTTTGAAGCTATCCAAAGAAAAATTAACGAACAATATTTCTTTAACTCTTCACAACCGCTTTGTCGTGTTGGGTAACGATAGATGATTTTTTTTTTTAATAACTGGGATACTACTTTGACTTTTAAACATTTTGTAAAGTTTTGCTATTTCGTTTAAAGCAAAGTCAACTGTATTCTTAATGAGATCATTGGTGAGAACATCATCACCTCCTGCCATAACGCCCTTCAATCCTATAGGACTCCTTGTTTTTTCAAATGTCACTGAGACTCAACTGGTCTCCTGTTTTGAAGCAACTCTTGAATCATATTATTCCTTTAAAGATTTTAATAAAACAAATTGTGCTGCAGATTCACACCTTCTATGGGCGTTACCGATATTGCTGTTCGGCTCTGCTACCTGGTTATACAAACATTCTTCAACTCCTTCCCTATCCTCCCCAAAAGAGGACAGTGGACTGCAGGATGATGCCAACTATAGCCTGCAGTCTACTGGATTCATATTCCGATATGCCGGAGCTGCAACTCTTGCAAATAATAACAGTGATATTCTTTGGTTACTTGAACAAATTCCGTTGTTTTTTATATCTCCATTAGAATCCATCAAACACTGGGTTTCTTTCTTCTCCTCCATTCCTAATATTAACTTCAGTTTTCCTCACATTAAACTTCCAGGTATCTTCATACTTCTTTTTGATGATAATTTCTTTAGTGAGGCTGCATCAGTGGGATCTCTCCTTGCTATGACGTTCCTTTCTCTAAATGTTATTTCGATTCTGAGAATTTGCTGTTAATATACGGGGTTTCCTACCGCCTGCTTCAAGAGGTACTTTTTTTTTAATTACCTAAGCTACGGAGGTTATGTTTTTTGCCGTCGGTGGTTTCTTTGACTGTTTGTCTGTTAGCAGGATTACCCAAAAAGTTACGAACGGATTTTGCGTAAATTTTTTGGAGGGATAGGGTATGGCCCAAGGAATGATCCGTTTGATTTTGATGGTGACATGGATCATCATCCGGATGTAAGTTTTTTGTATGGATTCTTTACTATTGCTGGATAATGGCAATTTCAACATTTTTGCTTCTAACTCGATAAATAATGCCCACAATGCTTGCACAAAAATTACAAAATATAATCTCCATAATATCTACCACACACAGGGGTGTTTACAAATGGGGGATTGTCCAGTCTTGGCGGAGGTTTGCAATCTCAGATTACTCTTGTTACTCTTGTGGAATTCTTACACATTTTTTTTCTGTGTTAATGCCGTCATCCACCAAATGTAACTATTTAATCCCCCCCCCCCAAAAAAAAAGGCTCTCTTTTCACAGCCACGAGGTTTTGCTGTTTCTTTTTTTTTTTCTTTGTGGATTAACCCAGAGTTTTCCAACTGAACGTGCAGGGAGACTTAAAAGAGATTGCTTGGTCAGCCCCTTGCAAACAATAATTACTTACATCTTGTTAGTGTGTACCATCTTAATGCTATATCTAAGTTTATCACACGCTATTTCTATTATGTCTGCTTTAAAAGGGGCATACACTACATCTTACAGAATGTTAGATATTCTTTGAAGACAAATATTTTATCAGTCCCCTTTCTTACTTTCTAACCCGCGCCGTCCCGGCGACGTGAATTAACGTCCGCACATGATGTGCACTCATGTCCCGGTGATGTGAATTAATGCGGCAACATTGCAAGGTCCCTAATTTGCACAATTTTCAATTTTCGAGAGTGATTTCGCGAGTGATTTTTGGCACGTATACACGAGCCACCTTCCTCTATTCCTCTACAAGATGCCAAGCAGGGACAATGCCTTACACCGCATAACCTCTGCCCTCCCCCTGCATGCCATTGTCTCGGCAATTCACCTGTTACCAGTGACCTGGCCAATAAAGACATTTAGGGCCAGAGTGATTCCCCAATCGATGACAATGTGGAGGACAAAGTTTACATAGCATTAGAGGAAGAAACAGTCAGAAATGATCAGGTAATGTGGGAAATAAAAGGTCATGAACGGTGATGAGTTAGTGAGTGAAAGAATGCTTATAATGCCTATATAACTGTTTGAAAACCAATATACTCTTGTACTACATATAAATTCGTACCAAGTAAATAAATAAATACTGTTTACGAGTGGATAAAATAGTTACCCTCCCATAGAACTCGTTTTCTTTGGTGCCAGCCTGTTAGAAAACCCAGTCAGGTAAGGAAGTACTTGTACTTAAATCGAGTATTTTAAACCTCAGGTGAGCGATTTCTCTATGAGTTTTCGATGTTTCTCACCAAAAGCGGATGTTTGAGCCAAAAAAAAAAAAAGGTCCAAATATGTCAGGACTGGGGCGTACCACTGCCCAGAAAACGTCGGGATGGGGCGGGTTAAGTATTTGTGGCAAGCTTCTCTCTCTCATCAAAATAAAGTAATAAGATCCAGAATCTACCTCAATTGTCAACGCAGCATGTGTCTGGCCCTCTCAACGACCCATCTTCACACACATTTCCTATGAGTAAAACTGAAAATCAGAAGGCCCAGGGAATTTTACTCCACCCCTCAAAAACTAAGTAATTCAAGCAATTGAACAACTTACGTTTGTGAAATTTGGAATATATACATATTTTCTTATTTCGAGAGTACTTTATTTTAAGACATGTAAAATGAAATGTGCTTTCAATACATTTTGTACACTAACTAAATGCACTTTCCTCAAAACAAACTTACGAAATGGTGGTGCATAGGTTACACTTGGTCTGAGGTCGCAGAAGGCATAAAAGGTTACACAAATTAACTCTCTCTCTCTCTCTCTCTCTCTGTTCACTACCGCCCAACATCCCAAAATCCTGTGGTCACATTCTGCAATTATAATATTTAGGCTAATGCAGTTGCTTATTGTTCACTGTACCAGCACATTTTTGTTAGAGGATGAAATGCGTTGCATTGCTGATTTAATAACCTGGTGTCTTCCAAATGAACGTCCCATTGTCTTTCTAAATAAGGAATTAACTCTGATGCTTCTACTTTTATGAAATTCTGCTAGCATTTCACCTTTGACATTCCGACTGTCTGTTCGAGAGATCTTACCAAGCTTTTTCTTGTCTACTTTTGCATTCAGATTTCCCACCACAAACGTATACTCAGTTTTGTGGTTATTCATAGCTACCATTACAATTTTTTTTTTTTTTTTTTTTTTTTTTAAAGGATGATGTTTG